>NC_056747.1:330495137-330540137 GCF_019279795.1 Protopterus annectens
ACCACTCATAACAAGCCTGGAGAGTGGATGTCTTCAACATTTCCTGGAAGGAGATGTTCCTGTATGCTTCCCCCTTCCCTCTAATGCAGAAGGTCCTACTGTAAATTCAGCGGGACAAGTCAACAATCTTGCTGGTGACCCCCTATTAGCCATGGCAGCACTGGTTCACCCTTCTGTTTATTATTAGCCAAGGGCAGTCACCACAAGTTGCCTCACCTGGTGGACCTCATCACACAACAGAAGGGGATCTGTCATCCACCCACACCTGCAAACCCGCAGTCTTACCCCGTGGGTGATAAACTTCTTATCCCTTTCAGACACCTTTTACTCAGAGAACGTGCTCTCTCCTGCAGGCGGCCAGCAAACATACTATTAGGAGATTCCATTTATCAAGATGGTAAAGGTTCTCTACCTGGTGTCTTCAAATGCAACTTGGACCCCTTTCAGGTGGATATACTTCTAGCTTTGGCGTATGCATGTGAGCTCCTAAAGTCGGACTTTTCATTTTCTTAAGTGAAAGCCCTTTTGTCAGCTATGTCTGCCTGTTTACCTCTCGATCCTCCCCTGTTATCTAGATTAGAGGTGAAGCTCTTCCTCAAGGGGGTCCTGCACATCAGATCACAGAGGAAAACCCATTCCTCTTCCTTCGAACTTCAATTTTCGTTCTGGTGACACTTACTACAAACCCACTCTGAACCAGTAGCTTCTGCCACATTAAAGATGTGTACCTGGAAGTGTTTTGCTTGTAACCCTTACTTCAGCCAGAACAGTCTCAGAACTGCAAGCACTCTTGGCTTGTCCACGTTACCTTATTTTTTCATAAGGATAGGGTCTCTCTCTGCACTAAGCCTTCCTTCATGCCCAAAGTTGTCAATGGATGGTCACTTAACCAATCTATTCCTTTAAGTACCTTTTTTCCTTAGCCACAGAATGATGAGAGAGTGCTCCATTCCCTAGATGTTTACAGGCAACTAAGGTTCTATCTGGATAAGACTAAAGACATCAGAAATTCCAACCAGCTCTTTGTATCTTTTCAACCCAGGGCCTTGGGGAAAGCTGTATCCAAACAGACCGTAGCCTCCTGGATCTCCAAGACCGTCTCCTTCTGCTACTCCTTCCATGGTAAAGTTACCCCACACTGTGAGAGCCCACTCTACCAGAGCTGTGGCCTCCTTGGGGTCCTTCCTGAAAGCACTGAAGAAAGGCAGGTGAACCAATAATGACATACTGCTAATTTCAAAATATTCCAACCATAAATGACCACTCAGAACGTTTGTAATTACAATCCACCAATATCGGTCAGTATGTAAATCTCTGCAGAAGTGACGGCTGTCTGAATAATTACATATTTGGAGGTCTGTAACTAATGTAGGGGTTGCTGCTGCCAAACCACTTCATTTCAATGTTTTATTTACAGATTCAGTGTCTCCTGCCCTTAAAGATTAAATCACCCATGTTAGATTAAAAAAAAATTATAAGCCAGTAATATTGCAATAGGGAATGGATGAGAAACCGATAACAGGTTCATATTTACCAGTCACCCTCATCCAAAGGAGGGCACACTTGACTGTAGCACCCCCCTTTGAAGTACAAAACAGTATCTGCGTTCCATGTACATGGTGAGTAGAACCCACAGCTTTTTGCATCAAAAGCAAGAATGCTACCTGTTGTGCTACTAATACTGTTTTAAAATCTGTAGCAAACTGTGACAATCATTTGATAAAACAGTTGCACATTGAAAATGGACTTAACATGAGCAGCAGTAAAATTCCCTTCTCTTGAAACTGTACATTTCCTGGAGAGACACTGAAGCTGGTAATTGGTGTAAACTGTTCAAGCTCTTGTCTCCTGTAACCAAAGTACAGGGTTTGAGCCTGAACAAGTTAGCTAACTTGCCATCCCTAACTAGGGCATTTTACACACATACCAGAGATGTATCGTCCATGTCGCACACTTTTCCAATGGAACATTAAGCTGACAGAAGAAGCAGGCAGCTGGAACATCTTGTGTGTTTAAATTCCACATGCAGACATGGCAAAGAATCCGCAAGCAGCAAGTGCGTCTCTGTAAACCCAAGGATGTAAACCCTGTATTGCACGCACAGATGGAGAGGGGGTTCTTAAAGAAGAATACACTTAAAAGAAGACTTCATTTATCTTTTTAATTAAAAAGTAAATGTGGTAGTGTGCCCCTCCCTGCCAGCAAGCAATAGGAGACTGCCTAGGTCCGTCTAATGCTGGATCCGGCTTTGCCTTGAGAGGTATCCCACTTGTTAATAAGGCAATGATCGTTAAGCAAATCTATATTTATGGTGGGTACATAACTTCCTAGTTCAAAACTAATGCACTCTGGCTGTTAAATTCTGTTAAATTTTGTTATGGAAATAAACATAACCTAGGTGACCAAACCTTGAGCTTATTTCAAGACCAGAAAATTGAAGCCATTGACTTGCTCTGTAAAGAATGCATCTCAGCATCACATTGCTTCACCAGCTTACATGGGCATAATTGAATAATTTTGCAAGAATCTAACCTGGATATGGCCTGTACTTCCAGGTTATTTTCGTGATAAAACCCCTGAAGATGTTTGACAGTTTTAACCAATTCTTTACTGAGACAATTCAAGCCCTAGCTAGCCAACTACCTCCTAGCTCCCCTGGTCCTGAAAGTAGCACTCCTAGAAACCTACTCACGTTCAGCTTCCAACCAGTCGCCACTTCACTTATCCGTATCTTGATCAAAAAATTAAAACCCACTACACTATCTGCTGATCAACTCCCTGCAGAGTACCTACAAAAATCATGTGATGCTATTGCTTACCCCATCTCAATACTAATCAATCGAACCATAGTAGAAGCTAAAATTCCCACCATCTGGAAAATATCCAGATATGTAATCCCATTTCACAAAGGAGGCAGTTCTACTGAATTCTCCAATTATAGGCCAATAGCTATACTCTCTCCACTTACAAAGATTATGGAAAAATGTATTCGTAGACAACTCATGCACCACCTAATCTAGAATCACCTTATGGCAGACACTCGGCATGGCTTCAGTCCTCATCACAGCACTACTTCAACCCTCCTAGCCTTTACCAACACCATAAACCATAATTGCAACAATAATTACATATCCTCAGCCCTTTTCTTGGATCTTTCCAAGGCATTCAATATGGTTGATCACCAACTTTTAATCCACACCCTGCAAACATTCTGTCCAGGTACTGGAGCCCTTCAGTGGTTTCAATCTTACCTGAATGGTCGACAGCAGGCTGTCCTGTGGCAGAGCAAACTCTCTAACCTTCTACCCAACACCCTTGGAGTACCACAACGCTCTATACTAGGGCCCTTGCTGTTCTCCATCTTCATTAGCGACCTGTATACTGTCATCCCAAAAGTCAGCTGTATCTAATATGCTGATGACTCTACTCTGATTTGCTCAGCCACATCTCCAGTAGAGTTGTGGTCAGCTACCCAGACCACCTTTAATACAATAGGAAACTGGCTTTCTGAACATAGTCTGATCCTAAATCCCAAAAAAACAAAAATGCTGTTTTCACCAACGTATAGGTCTACCACTTTCACCTTTTACCATACCATCAAATGATGGCACAATAATCTCCCCTGACCCCTCTACAAAACTATTGGGTGTCATCATAGACCATCTAAAATTTGACCTACATGTTAACCAAACTATCAAAACCATCGATAAAAAACTAGGGTCACTTTACAGAATAAAAGCCTTCCTAACCCCTCTAGCTAAAATTGCCATAGCTTGCTCTCATCTTTCAACCCTTCTGTATGCAACCCCTCTACGCTCAAATTTAAACAAGACTGTCCTTAAACTCTCAATTTGCTACGACCACACTGCCATGTTTGCCACTGGGCTGCCTTTTTAGGACACATCATTGCATCAATCTAAATCAGCTTGGGTGGCTTGAAGTACCCAGCCTAATCCAGTGTAACCAACTGATTATGGCCTATAAAATCCTCTATAATCCAGACAATACTCCTGCACTTAAATATTATCACCCCCTATAAGTCCTAGACAGCTTCGATCCTCTAACAAACTACTAATTCAGACTAGCAAAATTAATAACCCAGCCGGTGATTCTCTTTGCAAACTCTAAGTAGATCCTGGAACTCTCTTCCAGCTGATATTACCTTACTTTCAGGTCAATTTAAGACTAGACTCTAAACAACATTTGTTACTTAACTGGCTATGTTCATAGGTAGGTACTAGGCTATCGGCTCTAGGGCTCATAGAAGCCTAGCCAAAAAAATTTACCCTGGCTTTCGCCACCCAAGAAAATGATTTTCCTGTGCCCCTGTCGAGCAGAGCCACAGAAGTGATCCCCGGGGTGAGTTTCCCATTTCCCGTCCAATCATCAAGATTTTCCTTGAGTGCTAATGAGGAGCTCTGACATAGATAGGTAGTCTGTTCCAGAGTATGGGAAGTCTCTGGGACAGGAATCTATCCTTCCAGCATGTTCGTTTTATTGTGGTGACAAGGTTTAGATCCCTAGAGCGTGTAGCTCTGAGGGACTGGGATTTCTTTAAATGGAGCATGTCAAACAGCTCTGGGTTTGACATAGCTTTGTATGTTAGGCAGACATAGCCCCTGAGTAGGCGATATGCGATGGAGTAAAGCTGTAGTTTTTTGAGATGGTCTGCATAGGGCATCTGTTTGAGGCCAGTAATCTTCTTTGTGAGGTATTTATGTGGTCTTTCCAGTTGTTGTATATGTCTTGTGAGGTACATACCAAAAGGGGCGTTGTACTCTATAATGGGTCTAATGAGTGATGAGTAGAGGGGAACAATGACCTCTTTTTTTTCTGGATTAGAATCCTTTTGTGATGAGATGAGCCACGTAGAAGGATTTCCTGACCACTGTGGGGATGTGATTATCAAAGGAGAGACTACTGTCCACCTGTGTCCCAAGGTCTCATCACATTTTCGGCATTAAGTAGACTACCAGCTATGTGGTAGTTCATGGGTACAGAGTTTTTACCAAAGGGGATGACAATGTATCAAGCCTGGCTAACTCTCTCTAGAATGTGTAAAAAATCTGTTAACCAGTTTACTGTGTAATTTAATTTAATCCCGACTTGCGCTCAGGATTAACTGTAACCTGTGCAACTTGTTTAACTTGCTTACTTATGTAATCTCTGTAAATAGTCTGTAATATGTAATGCTATATCTGCTTACCCTTGGAGCTTTTCTCCCCGGGCCTCCTCTGAAAATGTACATGCATCCAGTGTGACTATCCTGGTCAACAAATGTAAAATAAAATAAAAATGTTACTGTAGTTTGGTGATATTTGTGTAGCAGTTATTTGCGCTTAGTTGCATTCTTTGTAGGATACTGTAGGCTGAATGTGATCTAGATCCAGGCCATCCTTTGGGGCTGCCATTGCTAGGCGTTTTCATATTTTTCCTTCACCTTATCTTGCATCTGCTTTCACTAGGGTGTCAGTTGCTCTTTACTTGGCTTCCCTTAATTAAGGCCTTTCTATAGTTGCACTATATGACTTAAACTTTTCTAATAAAATATTTTACTTTTCTACTGCTTAAATTGGATTTTGTGGGCTTGAAGTACCTGTCCTGAATAAACCTGCTCTTTGGTAGTAACTAGGATTTCTGCAATTGATGCTTTCAGGTGCCTCAACGTTTCATATGTCAGTGTGATTTGAGGGAACTCAATTTTTGCACCTTTAGTGACCATGGAGACCAGTCTTTAAAAGAGTGGCTAATACCCCCACACACCTAGTCTAATAAAGGGATATCTCCCAAGTATAAATGTTTATTTCTGTCACAGAATTTAGTCTGATGTGTAGGAATGATCTAATTTGCTTCATTTGTTAAATGCAGAATGGGACAAAAGTGGTTTAAATTGGGTCTATATCTGCTTATCAAAAGCAGATAGCAAACTATCTTTGAGTCCTAAACATCGGACAACCAAAATAGCGAAGACATGCAACAGTGATTTATTTTTTTCCCCAGGGGAAAAGAAATCGCTGTTCCGCAAAAAAACAAAACAAAAAAAAAAAAAAATGAAAACACAAGATAAAGTAGGGGGGCTTTGACCCCCACACCCCCTACATAAATATACCAACTCCGAGATCACACCACCGTGGAGGAAATGGCAAACACCCGAAAACAGCCCGGCAATTTTTTTTCTCTGGAGAAAATAAACTGCTGTTCCATGTCTTCGCTATTTTGGTTCGATGTTTAGGGTTCGATCAAAGAGCATTCGATCTTGTCACTTTTCGATAAGCTGATATAGACCTGTCTAAATTATGTACCTGCATAGATTTTTGACACTAACTGACCTATTCCTTGAAACTGTTAAGGGTTATATTCCACAGGAGTGTTATGTTCTCCATTCACTTTCATAATACAGTACTATGATGGGTTTTGCTCAGTCATTTTCAATTTCATTGCAGGTCACCAAAATGTTTATTTAGTCCCCATGGGACTAGATCAGCTTGAGACTCTGTCCTACTGTTTTGGAGAACAGGCTTACAAGTGGAAGATGCCTCTCATAATTCCCCCTTCATTGTAGCTGATCTGTATTTGCTTTCTTTTGCCTTTGTTTTTCATATGCTGCTCAAGCAGTACTAAAAATCATCTGGAGACCTGGAGTATCTGTGGTACACTGGGATAGGTGCCAAGTAGCCCAATTACCTTTGTCTGGTATTCATAATGTCAGCAGTATCCCTTCTGCTTTGGAGGATGTCTATTTCTTGCATATCTGTTATGACTGAATATTTAATTTCTGATAGCATCATTTATTATGGCTAATAAAGTATTTAAATATTTATTTTTTCTTTGTATCTACAGACTTCTTTTCAATACAAGTAGTGAAGAGCATAAGATTTACAAAAATGAATTTACAGAAATACAGAGAACGAAAGTGGCAATAAAAAACAAATTTGCCCAGACAGTACCATCTGGGATGTCTCATGAGCTGGCACCGGAAACAGTCCGGGCACTTGTATATGGAGAGCGTGTGGCTAAGCTCAAGCGATCCCTTTCAAGGTCCTTAGTATTCCGAAGAAACCCTGGTTTGTTTCTCCAGTCTTTAAAGGAGTTAAAGAGAAGGCAGAGGCGCAGGCAAAAAACTGTTGCAACGCAAACTGTCAGAAAGCGGGCAGCAAAACCCTCTGCAGCCAAGAAATCATGTGCCCAGAGTGCTGAAGAAATGGCAGTTGACACAGAATCTCCTCAATCAGCAAAACCCGGTGCAGCTGAATGTAAAGGTAGGTGTAACAATTGTGCATGATATTTTTACTTGAAATATGGTGGTGCTATAGGCAGGGTAGATGACATGGAGGATTGTCAGTAAATTTGGGAGGCTTTAAGGGGAGATGTTTACTGTTGTACACTTTTGAATCCCTTTACTGTCGTACACTTTTGAATCCCGTGAGTCCAGAGCTTTTGGATAGGGGAAGCAGTGTCCTTTGAGTCATTGTTGCAGTGGACTGGGCATGCAAAGTTATGTGGAGCAGTAAGTGGTTGAATGGGTAGTTTGACTTTTTTGCTTTTGTCCCACGTGGAGCATCAAGCCTATCCTGGTTGCCATGCAGTTAATCACTGTTTGAGGAAAAGCTCTTTGGCTTGTTAATTTTCCTGAATGCAAGGATTGAGCCACTCAGAAGCGGTGCTGTCACCCACATATGAATTTTCTTAGTTTTCTCAAGACCCCAGTATTCCCCTACTCGTGCCCTGAAGGGATTGGTTTGCAGTGGTCTGTTGCGATGTATGCACCTGCCTCCTTTTTGTATGTAATCCGGTACACTCTCCACTCATTTTCTACATGTTCCACCTAGAGTGTCTAGCCACCCGCCCCCTGTCCTGAAACAAAAGCAAGCTGGTTCAGCCACATCATTCTTCTCCTCCCTCACATCAGCTGTAGAGAACCAGAGCTAGATTGGAGGCTCATCCTACCTTGGTCATACCTCTGGACTTTATCTTTCACTCCAGTACAGCTGCATTCATTTTAAGTTAATAATTCACAAATGAATTTGAACATCTCTTGGGTAGGATCCTTGTCAGATGGAGTCCTGCTTGCCTTCTGTGAAATGGGTTTAAAATTCTTAGTTGCATCTGTATTGTGTAGAGAAGTAATATTGAAGTTCTAAAAGTGTTACTTGTTTTTGGATTGTGCAGTATTTGACATTGAAGTATGCCTTTTTTGCGGCTGTTAATTTTCAGTGATTGACTGAGATAAAGGATTGATCCAATGGATCCATTTCAGCCAGAACTCAGGAGTTACAAGGTTTTAGCAAGTGTTAGAATGGTTACATCTGACAAAAATGAAAACATTCATGTCCATATTGATTTCAGTTGGTTACAGAAAATAAAAAAAACTTGTCAATGCAAAGCTATACAGCCCTACATTGAAATCTGTTAACTTTTACTGTCATGTAGTTTTGTTGGCATTGACACTCTTTGCAATAAGAGAAATATCTGAAATCCGCTTGTTTAAAATTTTGTTAGAATATTCTGTAAAAGAGAGAATTTAATAGAGTTGAAATTTGCAAACTAAGTACGTCTAGACCAGTAGGCTTAGACTAAAATATTTACCATGTTAGAAATGTTTTGGCAGTGTTTTGTATTGGTAGACTGTTTGCTTTTGTCGTGAGGCTGTTGTGGAATATTGGAAGCAGGTGTATGTAGCTTTTTCCATCTCATGTAATGTGATTTTAGCCCTAAATTCACCAACTTGCATCAATCCCCAAGTGCACCTCATAGTTTAATCCCTCTGACTTGGATTCACATCATTACTACCTGACATGGTAAAACTTGTTGGAAAGGCAGTCCAGTAGTTGGAAGCTGCTGTTCATAGCTCTTTTCTCTGACCATTGCAGATCTAGCTAGATCTGACAATGGCCTGCTCACTAGTGCTGTCTTCATTGAACTCCTCATAACTTTGTAGTTTCTTTTGCCGGCTTTTGGTGTGATATAACTTTATTTCAAAGCTACCTAAGCAGTTGGACTTCAAAAGTGGAAAATAACTTCTCTACAACAACCTCCAGCTTATCTAACGTTCTCCCAAGATTTTGTCCTTGGACGTCTTTCCATTTTTGAAAGAATATTCTTTCATGTAACTTGCATCAAACATAATACTCTGCTCACCAATTCATCTTCTTGTCATTTTTTTTTTCTCTTTATTAAATCCATTCAGCAGAATGTTTGTTTTGATCTTAGTGCACTCCAAATGGCTTTGTGCAAGAGAAATAATTTTAAACAGCAAAACCAAATTGTTTTGTAGTCCAGCTCGATGCTGCACTGCCTTAATCAAACCACCTTCTGTCGTCATGATAGTAGCACTGACTGTTCCCTCATTTAAGTACCTAAGAATTCTGCCTGATCCTCACCAGGGCTTCCCACATAGGTCTGTTAAAAACAGTGGTTGGCAGAACACTGGCTGCCAGAGAAATTTCTAGTGAGAGGAAAGCAGTTATAAGAAAGGAATTGTGGATGTTCGTGTTTCACTGTTGCAGTCATTACACTTGGGTTATCCTGCTGGCAGGCTACCCACAGTTGGCCTGAATTCCAAAGTCCTGGTCCGGAGTCGGTTGCTGTCGCCTCTTGTCTGACAGTGCGCCAGGGGCATAAAAGATGCAGCAGACGCCATTTTCTTCAGTCTTTCTTGCCATGCGGTGCCCAAAGCAAAAGCAGTTCGCAAGTGCCAGTAGGCCAACTTTTGAGATTTTCAAAACCGAATTTCAGATCCGAAGTCTTCATTGGGGAAACTTTTTTTTTTCTTGCTCCAGACCGATGTCAGAAAAAGTTAATTGAATTTCTTGTGGGAAGCAAACACCTCATAAGGATTTCCATTCTTACTGTATTCCTTGCCTAGGCCTTGACCACGACTTTGCTAGCTGTCGGTTTTGTGCTAGATTTAACTAACGCACTATTAAGCGTCACTGCGATTTTGCCTTTCATTATTTTGGCCGAAGATTTAATTATATAATGCTGTCGGAACAGCCGGCCGGAGTTTATAAAAAGTGCAAGGAAAAGGACAGGCATCAGAGGTCCAAAACTGATTAGGCCTCCACTAGGCCAGTCGCCAGTTCTCAGTGAGGCTCTTTCGCAGCCCCTGACACCCGCTACCTCAGAGCCACAGGCTGCTTCCGACTCCCATGTGGAGCCGACTAGGCCTCTGGATACTCAAGGTATTGGACACTCAGAAACTATTTCCTCAGATGGGTCCAGAGCCGCTTGAGCAGGCATCGGCTTCTGAGGGTGTTTTCAGACCTACACAGTTATATGTAAATCCAACCTCAGCTTCAACGGCAAAGACTAAAGCAGCTCTAAAGACAAACAAGTACAGCATTCTCCTGCACAGACTTCATGCCTAAAAACAGATGCTTAAAATGGCCGAAGACCTAATTACTTTGATCAGGAGTTCCCATCCCCCTCCTAAGAGGCCTAGGCAAGAGGCAGAATATTAATCTTCAGATCAGGTTTCCATTTCCTCTGACTCCTCTTCTGAACAGGGATGCTCCCTTCCTCCCTGTGAGGATTCTGATGCTGAAGAGTCTGTTCCTTCAGCCTCTCCTGAGGATTATTCTTTTGGGGCAACCCTTCATACCATGAGGGAACACTTTCACTGGGAGAGGCAAGATTACTCAGAATCTAAGAAAAGGCTCAGACTTTCTTTTACTACCTCATGGCAGACTTCTTGTTCCACCTGTTCTAGACATAGTAGATGTATTTTCAGAGTCTAGCCTGTCTCCTGACTCTTTGCCCCCTGCACTGGTTAAGCCAGACAGATTACTACAGGGTTCCAGATTCCCACAAATTTCTATATAAAAACCCTGCTGCTGACCCAAAAACTATATCTTAAGGTCCCAAAGGAGTCTAGGCTTCCACTGCGAAAAACCCTGATGTCCTTCAAGGATGCATCTGCAGTCATAACAAATGGGTTGTCCTGTTGTCAGGCAGCCCTTCGGTCGGCCGGATTCCAAAGTGTGGGTCTGGCCTCGGCTGGTGTCGCACTTCACCCGACGTCATCTCTCCTGGTCTTCGGGTATAAAGGCATCAGCCGACGCCATTTTCCTCAGTCTTTCTTGCCGTGTGGCGCCCGAAGCAGAAGCTGTTCGCAAGTGCCGGTTTGGTCAGATCCAGAGATTACTACTACCGAATACTACTTCGAAGACTTCTAAAAAGCTAAGTACCCCGTTGAGGACTCTCTCTTGCCTCAGCCGATGTCAGAAAAAGTAAATAATTGTTTAACTTGTGGGAAACAAATACCTCATAAGGATTTCCACTCTTACCGCTTACCTTGCTTAGGCCCAGACCACGACGTAGCAGCCTGTTTAGCCTGTGCTTCCTTCAACCGACGAACGCTTAGGCGTCTGTCGGAGTTTGCTGAACAGTTTTTCGGCTCATATTTTGCGTACATTATGCCGTCGGATCCTCAGACTACTCAAATTGTTAAAAACGCAAAGAAAAAGACCGACACTCGCGGTCCGCGGTTTCGGCCGAAACCACGGTTAAGCAAACCGCGAGTCTCTGTTTCGGCCGAAACCGAGCAAACGGGTCAATCTTCAGCCGAATCCATGACTACTACCGAGGCTCCTGTTACCCTAGTTGAATCGGCCTCTGAAGTTTTGCCTACTAATGTGGTTCCTATTGAATTATCAGACACCATCCCTTTGGATGTCTCTACCCCAGCACGTGGTGCTGCTAGGCCTCCTGCAGCCATGTCTATTAAGGCCTTTGCCAGGGCTAAAGCAGCCAAAACTGCTAAATCAGTGCCTGTTAAGCCCCCCTCACACAGGCCCAGTTCACAAATGCTTACTTTGGCAGAGGATCTCATCTCTTTAATTAGGGGATCCCAATCTCACCCAGACAGGGCCTCTCAGCCTCCAGAAAAGAGACCTAGAGCAGTGCCCCCAGAGCCAGTGTCCTCTGATTCTTCGGATGACTCAGACATTACAGACCATCCAGAGGCTCCTTTTTCTACTTATGAAGATTCCGATGCTGAAGAATCTATTCCTTCTGCCTCTCCACCAGAGGAATTTTCCTTTGGGGAAACCTTGCATGCCATGAGAGAACAATTCCAATGGCAGGGACAAGATTTCTCAGATTCAAGAAAAAGGCTTAGGACCTTTCTACACTTACCACAACATAGGCCCTTAGCTATACCTCCAGTTCTGCCAGTTGTGGATGATGCATTTAATGATGTTTGCACTGCTCCTGATACTTTACCTCCAGCCCCTGCCAAACCAGATAGGTTTTACAGGGTACCAGACACTCATCACCACCTATGCAAGGCCCCACTTGCAGATCCTGAGACTATCTCCCAGGGGCCTAAGGCAGTAGCTTCGACCTCAGCAAAAAACCCTCTTTCTTCTGAAAGGGAATCCAGGTCCTTAGAGAGATGGGGGGAAAAAGTTTACACCTCTGCTACTCTCTCAGCTAGAGCTTTGAACTGTCAGTTTCATATGACCCAATACCAAGAGTTTATGCTTGATCAGTTAACTAAGAAACTGTCCTCTGATGACAACTTAGATAAGAAATATGTTTTAGAAATGGTGAATAACGTTCAGCAGGTTAGTAACCATTCTTTAAAATGTGGCTATGATGCACTGGAGGCTTCATTTAGATCAGCCATGACTGGCACAGTTATAAGAAGGCATGCATGGTTGAAAGAACAGGTCTTGCCGGATCATGTTAAAGCAAAGCTGTTGGATGCTCCTATGGATAAGGCCAGTCTATTTGGTACTCCTGCTCAGCAAGTAATGAAGAAAATGGAAGAGAAGGCAAAATCTGTACAAACAGTTAAGGATTTCTTACAGGTTCAGCCCCCAAGGTTTAGCAGGAACTGGCCTTCCAAAAATTGGTCCTTTCCAGACTCCTCAAA
The DNA here is from genome assembly GCF_019279795.1 of Protopterus annectens. NCBI lineage: Eukaryota > Metazoa > Chordata > Ceratodontiformes > Protopteridae > Protopterus > Protopterus annectens. The sequence goes on from NC_056747.1 coordinate 330,508,015, forward strand.
ATCTGAGAGGCAGGAATAGACGTGCCAGAGGCAGAAATCAAACCAGAGGAGGTGCCTACAGAAGAGGACGCCAGTGGCAAGGCAATAACCAGCGAGGCACCGACACAGCCACTGCAACAGGACAATCACAGTGACTTGGCTCTGACACCGCCTACCAGGGAACAAATAGCAGCACCTTTAGGCGGAAAGTTAGCCTTATTTTCAAAAAATTGGCACTATATCACAAAAGACAAGTGGATTTTGCAGACCATAGACCAAGGCTACAGGTTTCACTTCCACACCTTACCAGTAAAGAGAGGAATGCCAAACCTACCTCCAAATCAGAAAACAGAAGCTCTAAAGCAGATAGCTCAATTAACAAAGATGAGAGCTGTGGAAAGAGTACCACTAACAGAACAGGGCAAAGGATTCTACTCCAGACTCTTCCTAGTACCAAGAAAAGAGAAAAGTTGGAGACCTATTCTCGACCTGTCCGTCTTAAACACATTCATCATTGTCCTAAAATTCAAAATGCTGACCCTACAGCAACTTCTTCCCATGCTGGGCAAGGAGTGTTGGCTGGTAATTCTAGATCTCAAGGAGGCATACCTGCACGTCCCCATACGACCAAATTGCAGAAGATACCTCAGACTTCTTGCAGGATCAGAGCATTATCAATTCTCAGCATTGCCCTTTGGCTTATCTACTGCGCCCAGAGTATTCACAAAATGCCTGGCATCAGTAATCGCTCATTGCAGGCTACAGGGAATCCAAATTTATCCATACCTGGACGACTGCCTGATACAAGCGGACAACAAAAGCAAGCTGACAAAAGACTTACAAAGAGTCATTTGCTTACTACAAGCCCTGGGATACACAGTCAATTTAAAAAAGTCAAGAGTGATACCATCCCAAACAAGAACATTCTTGGGTGCGGAATTGGACACAGTAAAACAGATGGCATTCCTAACTGCAGAAAAACAAAAACTCCCTCTTTACTTCTTGGCATTAACAAAGCAGAACAAACTAACAGCAAGAAAAGTACTGCAGGCCTTGGGCTTCATGGCATCATGCATAATCCTGGTCCCCCATGCCAGACTGCATATGAGAAAGCTACAGTGGTACCTAAAGAATTTATGGTCTCAACACAGGCACAGCTTAGAAACCGAAATCCCACTAATCCCATGCCTGAAACAAGAGTTCCTATGGTGGGCTCAAGCATGCCAGTCAAACCCAGGCTTGCCCTTCCACAACTTTCAAGCAAGCCAAACCATCACAACGGACGCCTCAGACCTAGGCTGGGGGGCACACATGCTGGACAAATGCATACAAGGATTATGGACTCCAGACCAGCTGCACCTGCACATAAATCAAAAAGAAATGCTGGCAGTAAAACTAGCAATCCAGAATTTCAGACCATTCGTCAAAGAAGGTCATTTAATAAGGACAGACAACACCACCGTCATGTGGTACATCAACAAACAGGGAGGCACTCATTCATACCCCCTATGCAGAATGACTCTGGACATTTGGAATATGGCTCTGAGCTACAACATCCAGTTACAGGCAATATTTGTACCGGGAAAAGAAAACATCCTAGCAGACATGTTAAGCAGAACTACCTCGGATGCTCACGAATGGATGCTACACCCGGACATCTTCAAGGCCATCACAAAGAAATGGGGAATGCCACAAATAGACCTATTCGCATCCCCACTCAATCACCAGCTCAAGAAATTCTGCACAAGGACATACCACCCACTAGCATGGAAGGTGGACTCTCTATCCTTCAGTTGGAAAGGCCTGACAGCATATGCATTTCCACCTCTTCCTTTGATGCACAAGGTACTACTGAAAATCAGAGGAACGTCCAAGGATAATTCTGATAGCCCCAAATTGGCCAAGACAACACTGGTATCCATTGCTGAGGAGCATGTCTCTGGGGAGAACGTGGACACTACCCCTGATGCCTTTGATGTTAACTCAGAACAACTACAACATCATGCATCCAGACTTAAAAACTCTGCAACTGACTGCCTGGAACATCACTTAACAGCAACTAACCCAGATTTATCACAAAGGGTGAAAGACATTATCCTTGAAGCCCGCAGACCTTCAACAAGAAGGAACTATGCAGGAAAATGGAAAAGGTTTGTCATTTGGAGTACTGAAAGAGGAAAAGATGTCAAAGATAGACCTTGCTAACATCCTGGAGTACTTGGCAGAGCTTCTACATACAGGCCTGTTCTATTCCTCCATCAAGATACATGCATCAGCTATTTCTACAGAATACAGCTTCGATCCCCCTGTCTTCTCACATCCTCTACTCAGGCAGTTCCTCAGAGGAATTAAGAATGTAAAACCTCCTAGGAAACCACCATTACCAGCATGGGACTTTAACTTTGTGCTAGAAAAATTGACACTCCCTCCATTTGAACCAGCAGCAACAGCAGATCTTCAACACCTATCATGGAAAACTGCTTTCCTACTGGCAATTACTTCAGCAAGAAGGGTTTCGGAACTACAGGCCTTAATGGCAGTACAACCCTTCCTAATCTTCCATCAATATAGTGTCCATGAGAACTAACCCTACATTTATGCCTAAGGTGGTATCCAGAGTGTCTCTAAACCAGGCAATCCACCTACCTACCTTCTTTCCCAAACCACAGAACAGGGGGGAAAGACTGCTGCATACCTTGGATGTACATAGACAGTTACGCTACTACCTGGACAGAACCAAAGGTAACAGAAAAACTGACCAGCTTTTAGTAGCCTATGCAACAGGAAGGGAAGGAAAAGCAATTTCCAAACAGACAATCTCTAAATGGATAGGAAATTGCATAAGATTCTGTTACTCCTACCATGGAAAGCAAATCCCACAGAACATAAGACCTCACTCTGCAAGGGCTACAGCCACTACCACAGCTTTCTTACGAGGAGTGGCTACCAAGGACATTATTGAGGCGGCTACTTGGACCTCCGTGCATACATTTGCCAAGCATTACAACTTACCTCTATATTCTAGATCCTGAGCAGGGTTTGCCACTGCTGTCTTGCAAGGGATCCTAACTACACCATAATTCTTCTTCCTCCTCCCCTAGTTTGGCTATGGTATTCTACCCATTTGTTATGACTGCAGATGCATCCTTGAAGGACATAGTACAGTTTTGTACCTACCATAAATGTAGATGTCCGAACAGGATAGCATCTGCAGTCAGGATTACCCACCCTCCTTCCCCTCTGTGGTACTCCTAGGGTATTTACCCTCCTAATAGCTAGCTAGGGGGGGATCTCTTATGGTGTATTTGTTTGTATATATGTACATACATGCTTATTTTTTGTGTTTGCCTGCTATTTTTTTTGGAAGCATTGGCATTTATCCAAAATTTAGTTTTCCAAGAGGGCAACTGGCATCTGGGGCAAGAAACACTGAGGAAAATGGCGTCGGCTGATGCCTTTATACCCGAAGACCAGGAGAGATGATGTCGGGTGAAGTGCGACACCAGCCGAGGCCTGACCCAGACTTCGCAATCCGGCCGACCGAAGGGCTGCCTGACGACAGGACAACCCATTTGTTATGACTGCAGATGTTATCCTGTTCGGGCATCTACATTTATGGTAGGTACAAAACTGTACTTTCCCTCTGATAGGGATTCTGGAGCACTGGACAGATGGGGGGGGAGTTTGCACTTCTGCTACCTTGGCTGTAAGGGCTTTAAATTGTCAGTTTCATATGCTTAAATATCAGCAATATTTAATGTCACTGCTAAAACAGAAAATGTTGGCAAATTCCAAATGTCCAGATAACAAGAAATGCAGGATTTATTGCATGCAGCTGAACAAGTGGGAAAGAATACTTTTGCAATGTGGTTTTGATTCATTGGAGGCCTCTTGCAGGGCTGCTGTTACGGGTACTGTCATTAGAAGGCATGCTTGGTTAAAGGAACAAAATCTGCATGATCATGTTAAAGCAAAATTATTGGATGCTCCTTTACAGCATGATAACTTTGTTTGGAGTTGAGGCAGAAGAGGTGTTGAAAATGGAGGATAAAGCAAAATCTATGCAGACAGTTAAGGATTTCTTAAAGGTACAACCACCCAGATTCAACAGGAACTGGCCTTCAAAGAATTGGTCCTTTCCAACATCAGACAGGCCAAAAATAGGCAGATACAGACGCACTAGAGGCAGATCCCAGCCCCAAGGCTCATACAGGCCTAAACAATGGGGGTGCTTCTACCTCCAAAAGCGGAGAAGACCAATCACAGCCATATAGAAAACAGTCCCAATGACTTTGCTCTGCCAATACCAAGCACTTATCTTTTGGCAGCCCCCTTAGGGGTAAAACTAGCACTTTTTTCACAAAATTGGCATATAATCACCCAGGACAGATGGGTCTTGAATATAGTGTCCCAGGACTACAGGTTCCACTTTCACACCCTGCCTGCCAAAGGCAAAAGGTATGCCAGACCTGCCACAAAATCAATGGGCAGAGGCACAAAAGCAAATTACATCCCTCATTTATGTGAGAGCCGTTCAGCGAGTACCATAGCAAGAGAAGGGACAAGGATTTTACTCTACTATTCCTGGTACCCAGAAAGGACAAAGCCTGGAGACCAATACTGGACCTGTCTATTCTAAACACTTTTCTGGACGTTCCAAAATTCAAAATGTTGACTCTGCAGCAGCTTCTGCCCATTCTGGGCAAGAAGGCCTGGCTTGTAACTTTGGACCTAAAAGAGGCATTACCTGCCTGTCCCAATCAGACAGTCTTGCAGACAATACCTCCTATTCATAGCTGGATCAATGCACTACCAATTGTCTGCACTGCCCTTTGGCTTATCTACTGCGCCCAGGGTATTCACAAAATGCCTGGCACCAGGAATTGCTTTCTGCAGACAAAGGGGGATTCAAATATACCCTTACTTGGACGATTGCCTTATTCAAGCAGAGACCAAAGACATTTTACTGAGGCATCTGGCGTTTGTAAAAAGATTACCGTGTACCCTAGGTAAAGTAGTAAACGAAAAGAAATCAAAACTAGTACCCTCTTAAGAGATAATATTCCTGGGTGCAAGCTTAAATACCACTGCCCAGATGGCTTATCTCACGCCAGATAAAGGCAACTGACTTCTTACTTCGAAATGTTGGCAACAAAGACCCAGTTATCTGCAAGAAAAATTCTGCAGGCTTTGGGCTTCATGGCATCCTGCATTCTACTAATTCTGTATGCAAGACTGCATATGAGGAAACTACAATGGTATCTAAAAAGTGTTTGGACTCAACATTGCCACAGCCTGGAAACATTAATTACCCTCATTCCCTGCCTGCAACATGAGTTTCAGTGGTGGGCACAGGCCTGTCACCACAACAAGGGACAGTCATTCACTCTACCCACGGCCAGGCAGACACTAACAGATTCATCGGACTATGCCTGGGGGGCCCACATGGCAGCAAAATGTATTCAGGGAGCATGGCCAGCAAGCCAAATGCATCTTCATATCAAAAAGAGATGCTAGCTGTACAGAATGCCCTGACAGCCTTCAAAGATCTACTTCATCCAGGACAACTGCTGGTAAAGACTGACAATACTACAGTCATGTGGTACATAAACAAGCAGGGAGGCACACATTCCTACCCTCTCTGCAGACAAGTCATGACTTTGTGGAACACAGCATTGACTTATCAAGTACACCTGCAAGCACAATTCTTGCCAGGAAAGACAACTCTGGCAGACTAACTGGATTGTGTGCGTGTGTGGATTGTGTGCGTGTGTGGATTGTGTGCGTGTGTGGATTGTGTGCGCTCACTTTTTCTGTAAAAGATGAAATGTCTGCAACTTCCTCGACGCTGCTTTCCTTTCATAATTAAGTAAACTTGCTGCTCATTAAACTGAGCTTTTGTTTCCAGTTACTTTGATATTTTGTCTAGTCCACACTTTACAGTGCAGCATGAATGTGTATTCTGTGGTGTTGTGGTGCCATAATTCAGATCAAAACATTAAACTTGAGTATTTGTCTGCTTGACTTGGCTGCAACATAGTGGTTATTACAGATCCTTTGGAAATAAGTCGAGTAAAAGTAAGTTTGAACATGGATATACGTGTAATAAATGTAAGCCCCCATCAGAACCACTCATCAGAGTGCATGTTGATTAGATATTTACTTCTCTCTTGGCCACCATATTTTACTTGTCTATCTTGAAACCTCCTAGTGTGGAAACTGATATTGCCTATACTAAGATGACAGTGGTCAATAGTGACTGTATAAATGGCCACCTTTAACTGTACAACACACCTGTTAGAATGCCACAGAACTGATATAACAAAGTAAATCTGTAGATAAAGGTATTCAGCCATGTCTGGCATGTGTTGACAAAGTTTGGTTTAAACACCCGTATTTGATATTCCTTTATCAGTATAGTAAACTAACATAATTAAAAATTGAAAACCCTTGCAGCAATTGCTGCTGTATGCAAATAGTAGCAATAATCCTTGCTGCTTCCCCCCATAAGTACTTCTGATTATGGCAGTTAAACATGCTGGACTTTGAACAAGTCACAACAGCATTGAACTCTGGCAGATCTGTTCATATTGGTCAAGACTTTTGGCCTCTAATTCTGTTATTGATGAGTTAATCTAGCTTAAATCCAAACCCCCTATGTTTTGCATTAGATAGCCAATGGTCTTAAAGGTAGAACATATTTTTATTAGTGCTGGAGCTACACTATTATCCAAGTTATCCTCTTGCTTTCTCTACTCGTCTGCCCATGGACCCACCCTTTCTACCCAGCCTCAAGTGAAACTGTATTTGAAATGGATTTTGCATATCTGTCTCCGTAGGTGATGGGGGTAGCTCCTTGGGATTTAATTTTGTACTGGAGAAACTTTACTGTTTTTCCTTTTGAACTGGCTCGTGGGACCGATTTTGAAGTTCTTATTGTGGAAATTGTGTTGATCCTTGCTCTGACTTAAAGATGTTTGATTCAACCCTATATCATATTTCACAAAGGTAGTGCAACTTTTATGCTTAAAGTAGTTTCTGACTTTACTATGAGACAGAGAACGGGAAGATGAGTAACCTATCTAGAGCCAAACAAGTGCACCCCTTGGCTGTCACCTGCAACTCTGTTACTGCACTGACGGTAGTTGTCTGTTTCTTTCCTACGAAGGTAAAAAAAAAAAAAAATGGGACAATGTGTTAAAACAGAAAATTGCTGAGTTATGTGCTTTTGCTTTTTGTTACTCACCATAAGACGCTTTAAGGCAAGGTCAGGGCCCACTATACCAGGGCTTTGGCTACTACTTTGGCTTTTTGAAATTGGGTGGACTGTAGAAATATACTAGAGAAGACAACTTGTGATCTATTTGCACCTTTTACCTAGCACTAAAAACCACATCTTTTCTATATATCTAGAGCAGGCTTTCGTAGGACTTGTTCTCCAGGGGCTCCTAGACACTGATCACTTTTCCTATTCCCTTTCTATTTAAGCTCTGGTATTTGTCCCATATAGGTTAAGCTACTGAAGTAGGAGTCCTAATAATGAAAATAGTACAGTTGTGTAAGTGGGCTTTACCGTAGCAGTAGAGGTTTCATTAGTTCATTGTTGCAATAGGAACTTTGTCCTTCCATCCCACTTTTTTTTTTTTAGGCCAGGAAGTGGATATTTTTTTTTTCCATTTCTCCTAGCGCATACCTAGCAGGCAGGGCTCTGGCCTCGCTTGCTGTGAGGCAAACAAAGTTTAGAGTTTGGCGTCCTAACCACTATCTATATTGCTGCCCTTGAGCTGCATGAAGGTTAGGGCATGTGGAAAGTTAGCTTTGAAAGATGGCTCGTCATCCAGGCCTTCACGGGATGTGTCCCATATAGTTTAGGCAACTGTAATGTTCTGTTTGAATATGTACAAAAGTGTCTTAATGTTTCTATCCATTTTCCTTGAATATTTGATCTGAAATAGTTAACTTCATTTGTTTATCAACCTGTGGGTATCTGATCCATATCGGATCCGAGCTGGCAGCTTTAAACAGCTAAGATCTGAGCTCCAAGCTCCTCCCCTTACCCATAATCCCCTGCCATCCCTCTCTGACCTCTGATCTCGTTTGTCGCGGTTGAATCAGCAGCTAAGAACGAGTTCCAGGCGTGGGAGTTAGTCGTCTAGTGAGGAAACAATCCTTATCTACCCTTTTTTTCTTGTAGCTAAATTGCTGTTGTGTGTGTTGCTCCCTAGTTAGAATTTTTAGTTCTAAAATTTAACTTGTCTTTAGTGTAGTTTAATTTCCTCCCCTCTCTCCGTGTGTGGAAGGTGTGTATGTTGGGCCTTGTGTCTTTTTTAGTCAGACTGTCTGAGGCTCCAAAAAGCTTCTCTAAATGCACCTGTTGTGGCCATAAGCTATCCCCAGCGGATGGCCACACTCTATCTGCCTTGGGGTTGACCATCTCTCCTCAGGCTGCACTATTTGTGCAGCCTTCAACCCCAGGGCCCTAAAGGACAGGAGGTCGAAGTTGATTCTGGCGGGACTTTGCCCCCGGACTCAACTTCGTCCTACTCTTCCTCCGTGGCACCTACTGTGGCAGTGCCTCCTTCCATCCCTGCTCCCCTGGCCAGGACTCATCCTCCCACCTTAGGCCAGGAGGAGAGGGAAGCAAGGTGGGAGAGGAAAAGAGACGTCCCAAGCGGCGGGCAGAGTCTTCCTCCTCTGCTCCGCCGGCTAAACAAGCAGCCTCTCCCAGGGCTTCCGGGCCTTCTCCTTCCCGGCTCCATTCACCTCTTTTCTTGCTGGAGGAGACCCGGTCGCCTTCGAGGTCAAGGTGCCACTCCCGGCCCGCCTCGCTGGCCTCTTCTAGGTCCACCCGATGCTTGTCAGGTGCAGATATGGACCGGATGATGCGTAGGTTCCTCCTGGCCCAGCTGCAGATGGGAGTGCTCCTGCCTCCCCTCCCCCCCCCCCCCCCCCCCAGGGTTGGGAGCCCTCGGATCCGGGCTGCATAGGGGCCGGGGGAGGTTCGGCGTAGATAGTACCTCTTACTTTGGTTCCGACCGCACCCTCGACCGGAGGTGTCAGTGCGTCTTCGGCTCAGTCGGAGCATACTGGCCCTTTGGATCAGATTGCTTCGGCGCCAGCTCTGATCCACACCCGATCCGAGGGGGCTACTCTCTGATCCAAGACAGAGCAGTTCTCCTTCAGCGTTCGATGTTGTGGAGACGGTATTGTCGAGGGATTCGAGGCCCCAGGCTTCTTCTACGGTTCCACCCTGCACTCTGACGGGCCTACCTTCCATCACCCGGCCCCAAGGACAGCCTGCACCTACGTCCCAGATGGTTCCCTTGGAGGAACAAGATGTGGTTGGTGAGGCCTCTTCGGACAGCCCCCCCGAGGAGGATCCTCACAAACGCAAGTGCAAGAGGAGGCACTTGGACTCACCTGAGTCCATGACAGAGGGGACCGACTTAGAGGAAGGGGAAGGTTCACCAAGGTCACCCCCTGAGGACGTCTCCTTCGGAGACGTCATGTAAATGCTTTGAATTAGAGGGGGGTGGTCAGCCCAAAAACCTTCTCGGATGAGTATGTTTCTGGAGGCGTTTGACACAGGCCCATCTACCTCTTGGCTGTCCCCTCCCGCCGATTCCCTGGTAGATCTGATTACTACCAGGGCATGGAAGGAACCGGACACTGTGGAGCCCATTCCTAAGAGACCAGATAGAATCCTCAGTCCCCCCACTGAGAGGACTGTTTGGAGCAAGGGTGCTCCAGTAGATGCCATGTTGGTGGCAGCCGCCACCAAGAAGGAACTAGCCCAGGAGAGTTCCTCGGTCCACCCTCCCGACAAGAAGTCTCGGACGATGGACCGCTTGGTGAAGCTGATGTTCACTTCAGCTACCTTCTCCGTAAGGTCGCTGAATTATATGGCACACATGATACGACTCCAGCGGGATGTCATCAAGGAATACACTAGGTCGCCCCCAGAGTCCATGTCGGCCGAGGATAAGAAGGTATTCTCAGCTTGAATGGCCACTAAGTCCATTTCAAACACCTCTATGCGGCTCTTTTCCCATACTACGGAAGGAGCCGCTAGAGCTAGCGGAGCAGTCATTGTCTTACGACGACATGCTTGGCTCCGCCTTTGTGATTTTGCGTAACCCTTCAAGGCATCCTTCGCAAATGCCCCATTTGACGGTTCTTCGCTATTTGGCAAGACCGTCCGCGACACGCTGGTCCAGAGCGAGAAAGACTGGAAGACGTCTGCCATCTGAGTCCGCTTCTCTGCTCACCAGAGGTCCTCCAGAAACTAAAGGGGACAAAAGATGATGTGGTTCCAGAAGTCTCAACAGTCCCGTTTTGCTCCAGATCCCTCGTCCTTCAGAGGCAGAGGACAGGGTAGACGCCGGCCCAGAGGCAGAGGGGGACCGAAGAATTTCGGGTAGAGTGAACCCTTTTCTGATCGTTCTGTGCAGCAGCCCTAAAGGGTTTACCTGACTGTTCCACTCTGGAGGCAGTTGGGGGGGTGCTTCTCAAGGTACCTAGCAGTTTGGGAGTCCATTACAACAGATCGCTGGGTGCTTCGAATCCATATCCAGAGGTTACAAAATCCCCATTCTGTATCCCCCTCCCAGACCCCGGAGCCTCCCCGATGTCCCACCCAATCAAAGGGAGGCAGCAGCCGCATAAATAAACCAGCTGCTTGAAAAAGCGATCCAGCACGTGCCCCCCCCCCCCCCCCCGAGACCAATCCGGATCGGGCTTTTACTCCAGGTTCTTTCTGGTGCCAAAAAAGACTGGGGACTTGAGGCCAATCCTCGACCTGTCCTTTCTAAGCCTGTCAATAGCCAAAGAGAAGTTCCGGATGATCACCATTCAATCCATTCTCCCACTCTTACAGGAGAACGACTGGATGTGCACGATAGACCTCAAGGATGCGTACTACCACATTTTGATGGACAGACTATCCAGAAGGTTTCTTTGCTTCGGCTAGGAGCCAGCCCACTACCAGTTAAGGGCCCTTCCCTTTGGTCTCACCACAGCCCCCAGGGTGTTCACCAAAGTTTTGGCAGTTGTAGTGGCCCACCTGAGACTCTAGGGAATACAGGTCTTCCCGTACCTGGATGACTGGCTTCTGACAGCCCCCACCAGTTATCTACTATGTTCAGCCAGAAATTACTTCCTTCACTTGGCCTCCTGGCTGGGAATCACAATCCACCTCAAGAAATGTTCCCTTCAACCAACCCAGATCTTAGACATCATAGGAGCCAGGTTAGACACAAACCTATTGAAAGTCTTCTTAACTCCGGACCGGCTTCGAACTCTGAAGCTCCATGTACTGGCCCTTCTACAATCCTCGGCTCCTCCAGCGGAATTGGTTCTGAGGGCTCTAGGTTCCATGGCGACAACAATCAATCTGCTACCTTTAGCGCGCTTGAACATGAGGATGCTACAATGGACCTTGCAGGTTCAGTGGTCCATCCTGCAACATCCACTGAGTTCACCCATTTCCCTCAGCAGGGTTTGCAGGAAATCCCTGCTCTGGTGGATCCAGTCCCCAGACCTCCAGAAAGGGCGTCCCTTTTCTATGTCCCCACCTCTAGCCACTGTGACCACGGATGCTTCTCGCCTAGGGTGGGGGGGGGGCACTGTATGGGCAGAACCGTCCAAGGCACGTTGACCCCTTCAGAGACCTTGTTGCATATCAATGTTGTAGAGGTGAGAGCGGTGCTTTTGGCGTTGCAAGCATTCCAGGCCCTTCTTCCCTTAGGGACAGTTGCAATTCAGACAGACATGTCAGTGGTCTGGTATATCAACAAACAGTTGGGAACCAGATCCTACCCACTTTGTTGAGAGGCCGTGAGAGTTTGGGAATGGGAGATCTCCAACCGCTTTCTCATAGCGATGCACATTCCGGGTCTGTCTGAGTCAAACCATCCTCTCACCGTACGATTGGTCTCTGAACCCAAGAATAGCGAAGCAAATCTTCAAGTGGGGTCAACCTTGCTGCGATCTCTTCGCGTCTCCTTCGAAGTGCAGCGACTACTTCGCACAAATTCCCCCACCAGGGGAATCCCCTAGAGACACACTGGTGCATGTTTGGCCATCCGGTCTACTTTATGCTTATCCCCCTCTTCCCCTAATGCTAAAATTCTTGCAGAAAGCCCATCGGTTGGGGAGCACAGTGATCCTCATAGCCCCATTCTGGCCTCGTCAAACGTGGTTCCCATGCCTATGGTCTCATCTAGTGAATCCTCCGTGGATTCCAGATCCCAGCCCGGATCTGATCTCTCGCCCACTAGGATCATCAACCCTGAATCTGGACAACCTCAAGCTCACAGCTTGGTTGATCCAGTTCCAGTAATAGCTAGGACTCCCGGTATCTCGTCCTCTGTTAAGGCTATTTTAGTAGCCGCTCATAAACCTACGAGAAAGGTTTATAACAGCAAATGGAAACGCAAATCTGGGCGGAGCATAGAAAATTGGATCCCTTTACAGCTCCGATACCAGCAGTGTTAGAATTTTTGTCAACTTTATTCGACCAAGGTGCTAGCTCTTCTACGGTCAAAGTCCAATTAGCCGTGATTTCCCATTATGTGGGGAAGTGATCTCTGTCCCTTAGCCTCTTCCAAACTATGTAAGACTTTCTTAAAAGGCACTTTCCTCTTAAGGCCTCCGGTTAAAGACGCAGTCCCTCCATGGGATTTAACCCTTGTTCTCCATTCTCTGACGGCCCCTCCGTTTGAACCTGCAGCTTCGGTGGATCTAAAATATTTATCTTGGAAGACTGCCTTTCTCATTGCTATCACTTCGGCTAGAAGGGTTTCTGAGCTTCAAGCCCTTTGCGCCAAACTTCCATACTTGGTCTTCCATTAAGAGAGTTTCCCTCAGGACCAATCCCTCCTTTCTACCCAAAGTTGCTTCTGAGCCCAATATCAATCAATCTGTTACTTTACCAGTTTTCTTTCCAAATTATCAAAACAGGGGTGAATACAAACTACATTCTCTGGATTTACACAGGCAATTGAGATTCTACTTGCGCAGGACCGCTGAACATAGGAAATCTGAGCAACTCTTTTTGTATCCTTTGCTAAATCCTCTTTGGGCAAACCAGTATCAAAAGTTACATTGTCCAGATGGATTTCCCAATGTATACTTCTTGCATACGGGTTCTGACCGGCCTGAACCTGAAGGAGTCCACGCTCATTCTTCCTGATAGATTTCTACTTCTGCTGCCTTTTGCTCCACAGTGTCCTTGGATGACATTTGTTCAGCAGCCACTTGGGCTTTATCCCATACTTACATTAACCATTACAAGTTGGATATAATTTCCAGAGGGAGAGCGTCCTTCGGCTCTGCAGTGCTGCTGAATATCCTTCCATGAGGACCTCCCAAGTTTGGGTAGCTGGGGACTCTGTCCCACAGGTTGATTAACAAATTAAGTTAACTATTTCAGATAAAGAAGTTATGTACTCACCATAACATTCCATCTGAGTAGGTAAACTTAATTTGCCAGCAACCAACCCCCCCTCCATCCCCCTAACCTATAGTGCGTCCTAGAAGGATTCCTTGTCCTTTTTCTCCGGATAACACCAGGTTAGGATGTGCAGGTGATCCTTTGTTTTGTAATGTTCTGTGTTACTATAGCAAACGCGATCTGAGGTCAGAGAAGGATGGCAGGGGATTATAGGTAAGGGGGAGGAGCTTGGAGCTCGGATCTTAGCTGTTTAAAGCTGCCGGCTCGGATCAGATACCCACAGGTTGCTGACAAATGAAGTATATCTACTCAGATGGAACGTTATGGTGAGTACATAACTTCTTTTTTGTCTTCACTGGTGTGCGATTTGGTTTTGTTACTGGATGGATCTCAAAGCTGTCTAATGTACATGCTCCTGTGCAAATATAAAACATTTTTTTTTCTCCACTAAGTAGACCTTAGGTTTGTAGAGCTTCTGTTACTTATGAGAGCGTTTCCCAAAGCAAGAATGTATGAATTCCCTCTCTTATGCAGAGATTTTAATTGACTGCTTGAACCCAAGTCACAAGCTACTCCTTCAGTAATGGAAACCCTGAAAGATGCCATTGCCAATGAATCAAGATGTTCTTCACGTTTCACTGTTGCAGTCATTACATTTGATAATCTGCTGGCAGGTTGCCCTCAGTCAGCCTGAATAACAGTCTTGGGTCCTACTTTGGTTGCTGTCTCCTCTTCCATGATGTCAGGTCGTCACCATTTTAATCGGTCTTTCTTGCCACGCGGTGCCCGAAGCAGAAGCAGTTTGCAAGTGCCGGTCAGCAGAGTCTGAAATTTTCATTTTCGAGTTTCAGAACCGAAGTCTTCAACCTAAAGCTAAGTACTCTGCTGGGTAAACTTTTTCTTGCTCCTTACCGATGTCAGTAAAAGTTGTTAATTGTATTACTTGGAAGCAAATACCTCATAAGGATTTTCATTTGTACAGTATTCCTTGCCTAGGCCCTGACCACAATGTGCCTTGCTGTCTGTTTTGTGCTAAATTTAACCAACGCACTATTAAGCGTCAGTATATTTTTGCTTCTGAGTGCTTTGGCTCAAGATTTAACTATCCTGAAATGTCGTCAGTTAGCAATCTGACTACCGGAATTCACAAAAGCCGCAAAGAAAGACAGACGGACCGAGGTCCAAAACCGACTAAGCTTCTAAGCCAGTTGCCGGTTCGCTGGTACTCAGTGAGGTGCTTTTGCAGTCCCTGATGCCCGCTACTTTTGATTCGCAGGCCTCTACAGAGACCTATTCAGACACCGGAATGCCACTAGATTCTTCAAGTATTGAACCCGCGGATGTCTCTCACTTGGATGGGTCCAGAGCCGCTGAGTAGGCACCGGCTTCTGAGGGTGTTTTCAGGCCTAAAGATTTTATATTAAACAGATGCCATCAAAAACGAGGCCAAAACCAACTTCTATGTCTAAAAAAAGATGCATGAGCCATGTATTCAGGCCCCATATGCCTAAAAAAATAAATTATCAAAATGGCTGAGGATTTAATTACCTCCATCAGGGGTTCCCAACCCCCTCCTGCTAAAAGAGGCCTAGGCAAGGCACTGATTATGAATCTTCAGATCAGGTTTTCATTTCTTCTGATTCCTCTTCTGATCAGGAATTTTCTATTCCCCCTCATGAGGACTCTGATGCAGAAGAATCCATCCCTTCTGTTTCTGCTCCGGAGGATTTTTCTTTTGGAGAAAGTTTGCATATCTTAAGGGAACATTTTCATTGGGAGTCAGGATTTTTCAGAATCCAAAAATAGGCTTAGGGATTTGCTTCTTCCTCAGCGTAGGCCTTTGGCTATACCTCCTGTTTTAGACATTGTTGATGTTTTCTCAGAATCCAGCATGGCTCCTGATTCCCTGCCTCCGGCTCCTAGTAAGCCAGACAGATGTTACAGGGTTCCTGACTCCCACAAGTTTCTTTACAAAAATCCTACTGCTGACCCTGAAACAATTTCTCAGGGTCCCAAGGGTGTCGAGGCTTCTACTGTTAAAAATCCTACCCCTTCTGATAGAGACTCCAGGGTGCTGGATAGATGGGGTAAGAAGGTTTTATACATCTGCAACCCTGGCAATCAGGGCTTTAAACTGTCAATTTCATATTCTCAAATATCAAGAGGATGTCATGGGCTTCAACAGAAAATTATGTTGATTTCTGATTGTGTGGAAAATAGTTACAGGATTTATTGCATTCAGCTGAACAAGTTGGAAAGCATACTTTGCAATGTAGTTTAGATTCCTTGAAGGCCTCTTGCAGGGCCACCGTAAATGGATCTGTGTTAAGAAGGCATGCTTGGCTCAAGGAGCAAAATCTGCTTTTCATGTTAAAGCTAAATTGTTTGATGCTCCTTTTACAACAGGACAGTCTGTTTGGTAATAAGGCAGAAGAAGTTTTGAAAAAGATGGAAGACAAAGCTAAATCTATGCAAACTGTAAAAGATTTCTTGCAAGTGCAACCACCCAGGTTCAGTAGGCACTGGCCTACTAAGAATTGGTCCTTTCCAGTACCCAACAGAGCCGCTCAGGTCAAACCCAGACACTCCCAAAGGCTCCAGGTTTCAGTCACAAGGAACGTGCAGAACAAAACAGTGGGGTGCCTCCACCTCCAAATCTGGAAGTAGCAAAGCACCCCCCCCCCCACGGTAAAGAGACTCAATGACTTTCCTCTGCCATTTCCAAGCAGTTAACTTTTGGCAGCCCCTTTGGGTGGAAAACTAGCACCTCGTGCTCAAAATTGGCATTTAATTACCCAGGACAAGTGGGTCTTAAATATAGTATCCTATTGATACAGATTTCATTTCCACACGTTGCCAATTCCAATCGGATGGCCAGATCTGCCTCCAAATCAATGGGCAGAGGCCCAGAAACAAGTCATGTCCTTCATGGATATGGGGGCTTTTCAACCGGTGCCAGAAAAGGAAAAAGGACAAGGTTTTTATTCAAGACTTTTCCTGGTACCCAGAAAAGACAAATCATGGCATCCAATTCTGGACTTATCCATTCTAAACATTCTGAATACCTTCCTGGACATTCCAGAATTCAAGATGCTGATTTTACAATAGTTACTACCTATGCTAGGCAAGGATGCCTGGTTGGTAACTCTAGACTTAAGTGGTTTACCTGCATATCCCAATCAGGGAATCTTGTAGAAGGTACCCCCACTTCAAAGCAGGCTGTTTGCATTACCAGATGTTCTTCATTCCACATTGCTGCAGTCCTAACTATTGGGTAGTCCGCTGTCCAGTCGGCCCGAATACCAAAGTATATGGCTGACGTCGGTCAGGGCGCATTAGACTGACGTCAGTACGTCAGGGTACTAATGCGCATGACCGACGTCATATCCTCAGTCTTTTTTGCCGCATGGTCCGATGCAGAAGCAATTTTGCGAGTGCAGGTTGGCGTTCTGAAAGTTTCTGAAGCCAGGGTTTCAGACCGAATCAAAGTTGGCTAAGTACCCTGTTGGGGAATATTTTGGTTTTTTCTTGCCTCAGTATTTAACGGATGTCAGAAAAAGTGAATAACTGTATTTCTTGTGGGAAACAGATACCTCATAGGGATTACCATACTTTGTGTATACCTTGTTTAGGGCCTGAGCACGACGTTGTTGGATGCGCTCTTGTGCTAGATTTAACAAACGCACTATTAAGAGAAGGTTAGACTGTGCCAGGTTAGTGTTTGGGAAGCGTTGTAATTATAAAATGCCGTCGGATGCTCCGGCCGCTTCGACTAAAAACGCATAAGGACAAAACAGTAAAGTCTAGAGTGGAGGAACCGACAGTCCCAGACGTCGGTTCTTTACAGGGCTCAGTGGAGCCGGAGGTTTTGCCAGGTGTTTCTTTGGAGTCTCAGGGAGAGACTTTACTGTTACAGGATGTACCCTCTCAGGAAGTAGGCCAGGCTGAGGGGGCTTCTCAGGTGGCTGTTCTTCCCTCTCTTCCTAAGGTGGTCAGAGCCTCCCCTTCTGTTTCCAAGGCTTCTTTGCGGGGCAGGCCGAGTTTTGCTTCAGTGGGGGTTTCTCCTAGTACTTCAGGGTCTTTGCCTAAGAAACATATGCTTAAAATGGCAGAGGATTTGATTACTATGATAAGGGGTTCCATGCCCCCTCCTGATAAGAGGCCTAGGGTGGAATCTGAGTTTGAGAGTTTTGATCAATGCTCGGAGGCTTCTGAGTCTTCGGCTGAAGACTTGCAGGAGTACCCTCCTTATTCTGATTCTGATGTGGATGATTCTACTCCTTCAGCTTCCCCTCCTGAGGATTTTTCTTTTTCAGAGACTCTGCATTCCATGAGGGAACATTTTAAATGGGAAGGTCAAGATTTCTCTGATTCCAGGAAAAGGCTTAGGGAATTCTTGTTTTTACCCCAGCACAGGCCTTTAGCTATACCTCCTGTTTTGAATGTGGTGGAGGATGTTTTTGCAGAGGCTTCCCTGAATCCGGATTCTTTGCCTCCTGCCCCAGTTAAACCGGTTAGGTATTATAGGGTGCCTGAAGCTCATAAGTATCTTTTTAAGAGTCCTAGGGCAGACCCGGAAACTGTCTCTCAGGGGCCTAAAGGTGTGAAGGCCTCAGTTGTTAAAAATCCTGTCCCTCCTGATAGAGGCAAGGGCTTTGGATAGATGGGGAAAGAAAGTGTATACTTCTTCCACTTTAGCCATGAGGGCGTTGAATTGTCAGTTTCACATGTTAAAATATCAGAATTATCTTCTTTCACAGTTGAAATCTAAGGTGGATGCTCTGGCGGAAGGTATTGAGTGTAAAGAGTTGCAGGATTTAGTTCATGTGTCTGAACAAGTGGGTAAACATTCCTTGCAATGTGGTTTTGATGCTGTGCAGGCCTCATCCAGGGTGGCTGCCACTGGTTCTGTTCTTCGTAGGCACTCCTGGTTGAGAGATCAGAACTTAGCTGAGCATGTTAAGACAAGGATTTTGGATGCTCCTTTACAGTCTGATGTGTTTGGTTCGCCTGTGGAAGCAGTTTTAAAGAAGATGGAGGACAAGGCTAAGTCAATGCAAACTGTTAAGGATTTTTTGCAGGTGCAGCCTCCGAAGTTTAGTAGAAATTGGCCTGCTAAGGGATGGACTTATCCTGCTTATGATTCCCAGTCTAGGAGTAGGTCTAGACGTGGTAGGGGCAGAGCTCAAGGTGCTTTTAGGCCTAGGACAGGGAGTTCACCTGCTCAGACTTCTGGTGAGGGCAGGGGTCAGTCCTTTCGTAAGCAGACCCAATGACCTGCCTTTTCAGCTGCCAGTACCTTCTCGCCTGGTGGCACCTCTAGGAGGAAGACTGTCTCTTTTCAAAGAAAATTGGGATTTAATTACCCAGGACAAATGGGTTCTGGATATCGTTCACCACGGTTACAGGTTTTATTTCCATACCTTGCCTCCTTTCAAAGGCATGCCAGACATTCCTCCTCTACAAAGACAAGAGGCTCACAAGCAAATTTCTCAGTTACTCCAAATAGGGGCCATTCAGCCGGTTCCTGTGTCAGAAAGGGGCCTAGGATTTTATTCTCGCCTGTTCCTAGTACCAAAGAAGGGGAACACGTGGAGACCAATTTTGGATTTATCTATCAACACTTATCTGGACATTCCCAAGTTCAAAATGTTGACGTTACAACAGCTTTTACCTCTGCTGGGCAAGGATCACTGGATGGTAACTTTAGATCTCAAGGAAGCTTACCTTCATGTGCCTATAAGACTGAGTTGCAGAAAGTATCTGCGTTTTCGAGCTGGAAATTTTCATTATCAGTTCTCTGCATTGCCCTTTGGCTTATCTACTGCGCCCAGAGTATTCACAAAGGTTCTGGCTCCAGTGATAGCTTACTTCAGGCTAAAAGGAATTCAAATCTATCCTTACTTGGACGATTGCCTGATTCTGGCTCAAGAAAAGGAAGACCTTCTACAGCATCTGGAATATGTCATAGCAGTGCTAAGATGCCTAGGGTATTCTGTGAGCGAAATAAAGTCCAGTCTAGTACCCTCTCAAGACATGTGCTTTCTGGGTGTGAGACTGAATACAGCAGCCCAGATGGCCTTTTTAACCCCGGACAAACAAAAGAATCTTTCCAGTTACTTCCAGCAACTATCTCTTCAGTCCGGGCTGACTGCAAGGACAGTCCTTCAAGCCTTAGGGTTCATGGCATCTTGTATTCTGGTGCTTCCCAATGCCAAACTGCATATGAGGAAGCTACAATGGTATCTCAAAAATCTATGGACACAGCACTGCCAGGATTTGGACACTGTCATTCAAATAATACCTTGCATTCAAAAGGAATTTTTGTGGTGGGCTCAGGAATGTCACCTAAACAAGGGACTCTCTGTGACCCGGCCAGAGGCGTCAAATTCTAACGACAGATGCCTCAGACATTGCTTGGGGAGCTCATCTAAATGGAAAGTGGATACAAGACAAGTGGCCTGCCAGACTACAGCATCTACATATCAACATGAAGGAGATGTTAGCAGTCCAGTTTGCATTAATGGCTTTCAAGGAGTTACTTCTTCCAGGGCAGGTGTTGATTCTAACAGACAACACAACTGTCATGTGGTACATCAACAAACAAGGGGGAACACATTCTTACCCATTGTGCAGGCAAGCAATGATTTTATGGGAGACTGCGCTAAGCTTGCACCTAACTCTTCAGGCAAGGTTTCTGCCGGGAGCACAGAACTCCTTAGCAGATGTGTTAAGCAGACAAATCATGGATCCCCACGAGTGGAAACTGGATCTTCATGTATTTCAAAAGTTGACAGTGTCCTGGGGAACTCCAGACATAGATCTGTTCGCTTCTCCACTAAACCACCAGCTGCCAAAGTTTTGCACAAAGAGGTTTCATCACACAGCTTGGAAAGTGGATGCTCTTTCTTTCAGTTGGAAAAATCTTCATGTGTATGCGTTTCCACCTCTGCCTCTTCTTTCAAAGGTGCTTCTAAAGGTCAGACAAGACAAGCCAAGGATGATTTTAATAGCTCCAGATTGGCCTCGGCAGCACTGATACCCATTACTGAGGAGTCTGGTAAAGAAGCTTCCATGGCCTTTACCCTTGATTCCACATCTGTTGTCTCAGAAGGACGGTCGTCTGCTCAATGTCAAGCTTCATTCTCTTCATCTAACAGCTTGGCATATTCTGTTTTGAAAGACAGCAGGTCTCAACTTCCTCAAGTTTTAAATGTGATTATGGAAGCCAGAAGACCTAGTACAAGGAAAGTGTACGCAGAAAAATGGAAGAGATTTTTATTTTGGACTGCAGCAAAGAATTTGGAGATTTCAGAGCCTAATTTGAGTGTGGCTCTTCAATATCTTACTGAGTTATTGGACAAAGGTTTGTCTTTCTCTTCCATTAAGATTCATGCTGCAGCAATTTCAGCTCACTATGATTGTGACCCACCATTGTTTTCACATCCTTTGTTCAAGCAATTTCTTAGAGGGCAAAGAATATAAGACCCCACGTAGAGCTCCTACTCCTGCTTGGGATCTCAATTTTGTGTTGGAGAAACTTACTCTACAACCTTTTGAGCCTGCAGCTACTGCTGAACTGAAATACTTGTCATGGAAGACTGCTTTTTTGTTGGCCATTACTTCTGCAAGAAGGGTTTCTGAGTTACAGGCCCTTATGGCGGTTGAGCCTTTTGATTTTTCATAAGGATAGGGTATCATTACGTACTAATCCTTCCTTTATGCCTAAAGTGGTTTCCAGTGTGGCTTTAAACCAAACTATTCATTTGCCTACGTTTTATGCAGACCCCCAAAATAAAGGGGAAAAGATTTTGCACACTTTAGATGTACACAGGCAATTGCGTTATTATTTGAGCAGGACTAAGGATTTTAGGCAGTCTCAGCAGTTGTTTGTTTCTTTTGCTTTGAGTTCTCAGGGCAAGCCTGTGTCAAAACAAACTCTTTCTAGGTGGATTGGGTTTTGCATTTCATTTTGTTATTCCCATCATGGCAAGGAGATTCCAGCTGGGATTAGGCCCCATTCCACTAGGGCTACTGCCACTTCAACAGCTTTTTTAAGGGGGGTGGCAACTAAGGATATTTTGGAGGCAGCTACTTGGAGTTCAGTGCATACTTTCTCTAAGCATTACCACCTTCCTCTCTACTCTAAGTCTAGGGCTGGTTTTGCCACAGCTATTTTGCAAGGCATGTTATCAGCTCCTGCTTCCTTATGATTTGCCAGCCTCCCTTACCTCTGCTTTGGGATTCTACCCAATAGTTAGGACTGCAGCAATGTGGAATGAAGAACATAGTACAGTTTTGTACCTACCATAAATGTAGATGTTCGAGGATCCACATTGCTGCAGTCCAATTTACCCTCCCTCCTTCCCCTCTGTGTTTAGGGGTGGTTGTGTAGGTGAGGTTATATTCTGCTAATTTTGTATATTTTATATATATATATTTTGGTGCAGATATGTTGGGAGTTTTTGGTTTTGGCCTTATCTTTTCAGGGTCTTCTGACATCTGGGGCAAGAAAAGACTGAGGATATGACGTCGGTCATGCGCATTAGTACCCTGACGTACTGACGTCAGTCTAATGCGCCCTGACCGACGTCAGCCATATACTTTGGTATTCGGGCCGACTGGACAGCGGACTACCCAATAGTTAGGACTGCAGCAATGTGGATCCTCGAACATCTACATTTATGGTAGGTACAAAACTGTACTTTCTCTGCACTGCCCTTTGGCTTATCTACTGCGCCCAGGGTCTTCACAAAGTGCCTGGCACCAGTGATTGCATTTTGAAACGTTCAAATTTATACTTATCTGGACAGTTGTCTAATTCAGGCAGAAAACAAGGACAGTGTTCTACAACATCTGGCGTTTGTAAAAAGGCTTCTAACATGCCTAGGGTACACCATAAACGAAAAGAAATCACAGCTAGTACCCTTTCAAATTACATTCCTGGGTACAAGCTTGAATACAACTGCCCAGATGGCTTAACTCTCATGCCAGACAAATTCAGTTGAGAACATACTTCAAACAAGTGGCCACAAAAACCCAGCTATCTGCAAGACCAATTCTGCAGGCTTTGGGATTCATGGCTTCCTGCATTCTACTAATTCCATATGCAAGACTGCATATGAGGAAACTTCAATGGTACCTAAAAAGCTTAGTCAACATTCTCACAGAGTGGAAACCATGATTCCTCTCATTCCTTGCCTGCAACTTGAGTTCCTATGGTGCACAGAGGCCTGTCACCAAAACAAGGGACTGTCATTCAGTTTTACCCCCTGCTACCCAAACCCTGACTACAGACGCATCAGACTATGCTTGGGGGGGGGGCATCTGGCAGGGAGATGCATTCAGGGTGAATGGAGCCCAAATCAAATGCACCTACATATCAACCAGAAAGAAATGCTAGCTGTAGAGAATGCTCTGAGCCTTCAGTGACTTCCTTCATCCAGGACAACACCGCAGTTGTGGTACATAAACAAGCAGGGGGATACCCACTCCTACCCTCTTTGCAGACTAGCCTTGGCCTTGTGGAACACCGCCTTGACTTACCAAATACATCTACAAGCTCCATTCCTGCCAGGAAAGCAAAATACTCTGGCAGATTAAGCAGAAATCTTATAGACCCACACAAATGGAAACTGAATCCACAAATCTTCAGCATGTTGACACGAAAATGGGGGAGCCCAGACATAGATCTTTTTGCCTCTCCCTAAAACTATCGGTCTATGCCTTTCCCCCTCTGTCTCTGCTCTCCAGGGTTTTACTAAATGTCAGACAAGAAAAACCAAAAATGATTGGTTGTGCCATGCTGGCCTCGCCAACACTGGTACCCGCTTCTACGAAATGTCACACCTTCCTCTGTGGTACCTGCCTCAGACACCTCATCTATTGTCTCAGCAGAACTATCAAATTCTGCACACTCTGCTCCAAACTCTGAATCTTGCAGCATGGCTAATCAACTAATTTCACCAGTCACATCTCTCCGTAAACCTGTGATGGATGTCATTTTGGTGGCTAGAAGGCCTAATACTAGAAAATCTTACGTTGATAAATGAACCTCAGAACAAGCGTTCGGCACAAACAAAAAGAAAATAATTCCAGCGAGACCAGAACGCAACTCGCTGCCACTTCTAACAATATTGCCAACAGCAAATTATGTTGCAAACTGCAAATTGCATAATTCCAACACCACGATGTTAAAAACAAAATTTAATATAACAAGGTTAAGCGCTTTCACTCGCATATAGCGAGCTTCATCAGAACAGTGATACAACTAATGAAAACCATTTAAATAGCCATATTTGGCACCAAAATTTCTTAAAGCTGTATACATATAATATCTAACCTATCCACATATGTTCATTAAAAAAATACTTAAAATTCATATTTATGTTTCTATAACAATAAGTTACCAATATCATACACATTTACTAAACTAAAAATAAACAGTTATTAAAAATAATAAATAAAATTCTCTATTAATAAATGTTTTAACTATCTAGCTCCAATATAGGTTTGACCAAAATAAATTCATTCAATCCTGGTGGTGTCATAGCATCAGTTAATAATTGCCACCAAACTTCTCTAAGCCAAAAATTTCTTGATGTTGCCACCTCTAGGATTCATTGTAACAATTTCTAATACTAGTATGCTTGTTTACCTTGCTAAATGTATGTCATGTCCATCCTTTTACATAGGAAAGACAGAGAGAAAATTTAAAAAAAGAATTTATTCACATTTATATAGTATCAGGACTAAGGACACACAAAATGCACTTTACAAGCGTATAATGAATCAGGGTGATGAACATAGCTTTAAATTTGGTATATTAGAAATTGTTACAATGAATTCTAGAGGTGGCAACATCAAGAAATTTTTGGCTTAGAGAATTTTGTTGGCAATTATTAACTGATGCTATGACACCACCAGGATTGAATGAATTTATTTCTGTCAAAAGTAGATCCTTGAAGGCTGTCTGGGCATTTTGAACTGCTAGCATTTTTTTGATGGATATGTAGATGCATTTGGTTTGAGATCCATGAGCCCTGAATGCATCTTCCTGCCATGTGGGCCCCCAGGCATAATCTGATGCATCCATTGTTAGTGTCTGCCTGGCTGGGGGTAATGTGAATGGCTGTCCCATGTTTTTGTGACTAGCCTTTTCCCACCATCGAAACTCTTGTTGCAGGCAGGTAATGAGAGTAATCAACGTTTCCAGGCTGTGGCAATGTTGAGTCCAAACACTTTTTAGGTACCATTTGAAGTTTCTTCATATGCAGTCTTGCATATGGAATTAGTAGGATGCATGATGCCATGAAGCCCAAAGCCTGTAGAATTTTTCTTGCAGATAACTGGGCCTTTGTTGCCAACATTTTGAAATAGGTAGTCTGTTGCCTTTGTTCGTCTGGAGTGAGATAAGCCATCTGGGCAGTTGTATTTAAGCTTGCACCCAGGAATATTATTTCTTGAGAGGGTACTAGTTTTGATTTCTTTTTGTTGACTCTGTACCCTAGGCATGCTAGAAGTCTTTTCACAAACGCCAGATGCTATAGAAGAATGTCCTTGTTCTCTACCTGAATTAGACAGTCGTCCATGTAAGGATATATTAGTATTCCTCTGTCTGCAGAATGCAATTACTGGTGCCAGGCAGTTTGTAAGACCCTGGGTGCAGTAGATAAGCCAAAGGGCAGTGCAGAGAATTGGTAAATGCATTGAGCCAGCCTTGAATCTGAACTATCTTCTGCATATTTGTCTTATTGGGACATGCAGGCATGCCTCTCTTAGGTCTAAAGTCACAAGGCAAGCGTTCTTGCCCAGCATGGGCAGAAGCTGCTGCAAAGTCAACATCTTGAATTTTGTTATGTCCAGGAATGTGTTCAAAATAGGTCCAGTATTGGCCTTTAGGCCTTGCCCTTTCTGGGTACCAAGAACAGTCTTGAGTAAAATCCTTGTCCCTGCTCTTGCTCTCTTACTTGTTGAATGGCCCCTATGTCCATGAGGGATAAGACTTGCTTTTGTGCCTCTGCCCATTGATTTTTTGGCAGATCTGCCCAGTTTTTTGCCTTTGGCAGGGTATGGAAATGGAACTTGTAGCCTTGTGACATATTTAGGACCCATTTGTCCTGGGTTAAAATGTGCCAATTTTGAGAAAGTGCTAATTTTCCCCCCTAAGGGTGCTGCCAGGAGATAAGTGCTTGGTGCAGGCAGGGGGAAGTCATTGGGACCGTTTCCTGCATAATTGTGATTTGTCTTCAACTTTGGAGGTAGAAGCCCCCCATTGCTTTGAGCGATATGAACCTTGTGCTTGGGTTCTGCCTTTAGGGCGTCTAGATCTGCCCCTTTGAGGTCTGTCTGACACAGGAAAGGACCAATTCTTTTTTGGCCAGTGTCTACTAAATCTAGGTGGCTGTACTTGTAAAAAATCTTTGACCATTTGCATAGATTTAGCTTTGTCCTTCATTTTCTTTAACACCTCTTCTGCCTTAACACCAAAGTATTATGTTGCTTTAACACCAGAGTATCATGTTGCCTTAACACCGAAGTATATTGTAAAGGTGCATCTAATAATTTAACATATTCAGGCAGATTTTGTTCTTTAACCAAGCATGCCACCTAATTACAGAACTTGTAACTGCGGCCCTGCAAGGAGGCCTCTAAAGAAGCAAAACCACATTGCAAAGTATGCTTTCCAACTTGTTCAGCTGCATGCAATAAATCCTG
Source organism: Protopterus annectens (assembly GCF_019279795.1). NCBI lineage: Eukaryota > Metazoa > Chordata > Ceratodontiformes > Protopteridae > Protopterus > Protopterus annectens. The sequence continues at coordinate 330,534,164 of NC_056747.1, forward strand.
CATTTCCTTGTTTTTTGCACATTCAGAGTTTAACAACATTTACTGTTTAAGCCATGACATGTTGCTGATATTTGAGCATATGAAACTGACAGTTTAAGGCACTTATAGCCAAGGTAGCAGATGTGTAAACCTTTTTCCCCTATCTATCCAGTGCCCTAGAATCTTTGTCAGAGGGGGTAGAGTTTTGCAGCGGAAGCCTTAACTCCTTTGGGACCCTGAGAAATAGTTTCTGGGTCTGCAACAGGGTTTTTAAAAAGGAATTTGAGAGCCGGGAACCCTGTAAAATCTGTCTGGCTTAACAGGAGCTGGAGGTAAGGAGTTGGGAGTAAGACTAGACTCCGAAAACACATAATTTACAATGTCTAACGTAGGTGGGATGGCTAGTGACTTCTGTTGAAGTAGTAAAAGGAAATCCCGGAGCCTCTTTTTAGATTCTGAAAAATCTTGGCTCTCCCAGTGGAAATGCTCCCTCATGGTATGCAAGGTTTCCCCAAAAGAATAGTCCTCTGGAGGAGAAGCTGAAGGTATAGATTCTTCAGCATCAGAATCCTCATAGGGGGGAAGAGAATATTCCTGATCAGAAGAGCAATCAGAAGAAATGGAAACCTGATCTGAAGATTCATAGTCCAGTCTCTTGCCTAGGTCTCTTATCAGGAGGGGGATGGGAACCCCCTGATCAAGGTAATAGTCTTCGACCATTTTGAGCATCTGATGTTCTTCATCTCCCATTGCTGCAGTCCTTACACTTGGGTAGTCCGCTGTCCTCGGTCGGCCCGAATATCAAAGTATAAGGCTGACGTCGGTCAAGGCGCATTTGACTGACATCAGGACGTCAGGGTACAAATGCGCATGACCGACGTCATATCCTCAGTCTTTTTTGCCGCATGGTCCGATGCAGAAGCAGCATTGCAAGTGCCGGTTGGCGTTCTGAGATTTTTCGATTTCGAAGTTTCAGACCGAGTTCAAAGTTGGCTAAGTACCCCGTTGGGGAATATTTTAGTTTTTTCTTGCCTCAGTGATTTACCGGATGTCAGAAAAAGTCAATAATTGCATTTCTTGTGGGAAGCAGATACCGCATAGAGATTATCATACCTTGTGTATTCCTTGCTTAGGGCCTGAGCACGACGTTGTTGGCTGTCGCTCTTGTGCTAGATTTAATAAACGCAGTATAAAGAGAAGGTTGGATTGTGCCAGGTTAGTCTTTGGGAAGCGGTGCAATTATAAAATGCTGTCGGATGCTCCGACGCCCGCTTCTTTGAAGAAGCGCAAGGACAAGGCAGTTAAACCTAGGCTAGAAGAGCCGTCTGTACCGGACGCCGGTTCTTTAGAGGTGTCGGTGGAGCCGGTGGCTCCACCGGAGGTTTCTTTGTGTTCCCAGGGTGAGACCTTATTATTGCAAGATGTGGCCTCTCAGGAGGCAGGTCAGGCTGAGGGGGCTTCTCAGATTACTATACTCCCCTCCCTTCCTAGGGTGGCTAGGCCCTCTCCTTCTCTTTCAAAGGCTTCTCCCAGGGGCAGGCCAGGTTTAGCTTCAGTTGGTGTTACCCCTAGCTCTTCAGGAACTGTGCCCAAAAAGCATATGCTTAAAATGGCAGAAGATTTGATTACTTTGATTAGGGGTTCTATGCCCCCTCCAGATAAGAGACCTAGGGTGGAGCCTGAGTTAGGGAGTTTTGAGCAGGCTTCAGATGTTTCAGAGTCTTCGGCTGAAGACTTGCAGGAGTACTCTCCTTATTCTGATTCTGATGTGGATGATTCTACTCCTTCTGCTTCTCCTCCTGAGGATTTTTCTTTTCAGAAACTCTTCACTCCATGAGGGAGCATTTTAAGTGGGAAGGTCAGGACTTCTCTGATTCCAGGAAAAGGCTTAGGGAATTTTGTTTTACCCCAGCATAGGCCTTTGGCTATACCTCCTGTTTTGGAGGTATGGGAAGATGTTTTGCAGAGGCTTCTCTTAATCCTGATTCTTTGCCTCCTGCTCCTGTTAAACCGGATAGGTATTACAGGGTGCCTGAAGCTCATAAGTTTCTTAAGAGTCCTAGGGCAGACCCAGAAACTGTTAGCCAGGGGCCTAAAGGTGTTAAGGCTTCTGTTGTAAAGAATCCGGTTCCTGCAGACAAAGAGGCCAGGGCCTTGGATAGATGGGGAAAGAAAGTTTATACTTCTTCCACTCTTGCTATGAGGGCTTTGAATTGCCAGTTTCACATGTTGAAATACCAAAACTATCTCCTTTCACAATTGAAGTCTAAGGTTGATGCTCTGGCAGAAGGTATTGATTGTAAAGAGTTGCAAGATTTAGTACATGTTTCTGAACAGGTGGGTAAGCATTCTTTGCAATGTGGTTTTGATGCTGTACAGGCCTCGTCTAGGGTGGCTGCCACTGGGTCAGTTCTTCGCAGGCACGCCTGGCTGAGGGATCAGAATTTGTCTGACCATGTTAAAACAAGGATTTTAGATGCTCCTTTGCAATCTGGCGTGTTTGGTTCTCCTGTTGAGGCAGTTTTAAAGAAAATGGAAGACAAGGCTAAGTCTATGCAGACTGTTAAAGATTTTTGCAGGTCCAGCCTCCAAAGTTTAGTAGAAATTGGCCTACTAAGGGGTGGGCGTATCCTTCTTATGATTCCCAGTCTAGGGGTAGATCTAGGCGTGGTAGGGGCAGAGCTCAGGGCTCTTTCAGGCCTAGAACAGGGAGTTCTCCTGCACAGTCTTGGGTGAGGGCAGGGGTCAGTCCTTTCGTAAACAGACCCAATGACCTACCTTTTCAGCTGCCAGAGCCTTCTCGTCTGGCAGCACCTTTGGGAGGAAGGTTGGCACTTTTCAAAGAAAATTGGAGTTTAATTACCCAAGACAGATGGGTATTGGATATCATACACCACGGCTACAGGTTTTATTTCCATACCTTACCTCCTTTCAAAGGCATGCCAGACGTTCCTCCTCAACAAAGACTAGAGGCGCACAAGCAAGTTTCTCTGTTGCTCCAAATAGGGGCCATACAGCCGGTCCCTCTGCCAGAAGTGGGCCTAGGATTTTATTCTCGCCTGTTCCTAGTACCAAAGAAGGGGAACACGTGGAGACCAATTTTGGATTTATCTATCCTCAACACTTATCTGGACATTCCCAAGTTCAAAATGTTGACGTTTCAGCAGCTTTTACCTCTGCTGGGCAAAGATCATTGGATGGTAACTTTGGATCTCAAGGAGGCTTACCTTCATGTTCCTATCAGACTAAGTTGCAGGAAGTATCTGCGTTTTCGAGCTGGGACTTCTCACTATCAGTTCTCTGCATTGCCCATTGGCTTATCTACTGCCCAGAGTGTTCACGAAAGTTCTGGCTCCAGTGATAGCTTTCTTCAGGCTAAAAGGAATACAGATCTATCCTTATTTGGACGACTGCCTGATTCTGGCTCAAGGAAGGGAAGAGCTTCTTCATCATTTGGAATATGTGATAGCAGTGCTAAGATGCCTGGGGTATTCTGTGAACGAAATAAAGTCCAGTCTAGTACCCTCTCAGGACATGTGCTTTCTGGGTGTGAGACTGAATACAGCATCCCAGATGGCCTTTTTAACCCCGGACAAACAAGAGTCTTTCCCTTTACTTCCATCAACTATCTCATCAGTCCGGGCTGACTGCAAGGACAGTCCTTCAAGCCTTAGGGTTCATGGCATCTTGTATTCTGGTGCTTCCCAATGCCAAACCGCATATGAGGAAGCTACAATGGTATCTCAAAAATGTATGGACACAGCACTGCCAAGATCTGGACACTGTCATTCAAATAATACCTTGCATTCAAAAGGAATTTTTGTGGTGGGCTCAGGAATGTCACCTAAACAAGGGACTCTCTGTGACCCGGCCAGAGGCGAGTCAGATTTTAACGACAGATGCCTCAGACAAAGCTTGGGGAGCTCATCTGAATGGAAAGTGGATACAAGACAAGTGGCCTGCCAGACTACAACATCTGCATATCAACATGAAGGAGATGTTAGCAGTCCAGTTTGCATTAATAGCTTTCAAGGAATTACTTCTTCCAGGGCAGGTGTTGATTCTAACAGACAACACAACTGTCATGTGGTACATCAACAAGCAAGGGGAGCATTCTTATCCTCTATGCAGGCAAGCAATGATTTTGTGGGAGACTGCTCTGTTTACAGCTCAATCTTCAGGCAAGGTTTCTGCCAGGAGCACAGAACTCCTTAGCAGATGTGTTGAGCAGACGAATTATGGATCCCCACGAGTGGAAATTGGATCCTCATGTATTTCAGAAATTGACAGTGTCATGGGGAACTCCAGACATAGATCTGTTCGCTTCTCCACTAAACCATCAGCTGCCAAAGTTTTGCACAAAAAGGTTTCATCCCACAGCTTGGAGAGTGGATGCTCTTTCTTTCAATTGGAGCAATCTTCATGTGTATGCCTTTCCACCTCTGCGCCTCCTCCCAAAGGTACTTCTAAAGGTCAGACAGGACAAGCCAAGGATGATTTTAATAGCTCCAGATTGGCCTCGACAGCACTGGTACCCATTACTGAGAAGTCTGGCACGGAAGCCTCCATGGCCTTTGCCTTCGATTCCACACCTGTTGTCATAGGAGGACAGCCATTTGCCCAATGTCAAGCTTCACTCTCTGCACCTAACAGCCTGGCATATTCTGTTTTGACCCATAGTGGGCCTCCACTTCCTCAGCAAGTTTTGAATGTTATTTTGGAAGCTAGAAGGCCTAGTACAAAGAAAGTGTACGCAGACAAATGGAAGATATAAGACCCCCACGAAGAGCTCCTACTCCTGCTTGGGATCTCAATTTTGTGTTGGAGAAACTCACTCTACAACCTTTTGAGCCTGCAGCTACTTCTGAGTTAAAATATTTGTCATGGAAGACTGCTTTTTTGTTGGCTATTATCTCTGCAAGAAGGGTTTCTGAATTGCAGGCCCTTATGGCGGTTGAGCCTTTTTTGATTTTCCATAAGGATTAGGGTATCATTACGTACTAATCCTTCCTTTATGCCTAAGGTGGTTTCTAGTGTGGCTTTAAACCAAACTATTCATTTGCCTACTTTTTATGCAAATCCCCAAAATAAAGGGGAAAAGATTTTGCACACTTTAGATGTACACAGGCAGTTGCGTTATTATTTGGACAGAACTAAAGGGTTCAGGCAGTCTCAGCAATTGTTTGTTTCTTTTGCTTTGAGTTCTCAGGGAAGCTTGTGTCAAAACAAACTATTTCTAAGTGGATTGAGTTTTGCATTGCTTTCTGTTATTCCCATCATGGCAAGGAGATTCCAGCTGGGATTAGGCCTCATTCCACTAGGGCTACTGCCACTTCGACAGCTTTTTTGAGGGGAGTGGCAACCAAGGATATTTTGGCGGCAGCTACTTGGAGTTCAGTGCATACCTTCTCTAGGCATTATCACCTGCCACTTTACTCTAAATCCAGGGCTGGTTTTGCCACTGCTGTTTTGCAGGGCATTTTGGCAGCTCCTGCTTCTTTGTAGTTTAGCCATCCTCCCTTAACTCTGCTTTGGGATTCTACCCAAGTGTAAGGACTGCAGCAATGTGAGATGAAGAACATAGTACAGTTTTGTACCTACCATAAATGTAGATGTTCGAAGATCCACATTGCTGCAGTCCAATTTACCCTCCCTCCTTCCCCTCTGTAGTTAGAGGTGGTTGTGTGGGTTGGGTTGTACATTTTGTGTATATTGTATATATTGTACATATAATTAGTGCAAGGGTGGTTGGTTGGTTGTTTGCTGTCTTTTGGTTTTGACCTTTATTTTTAGGGTCTTCTGACATCTGGGGCAAGAAAAGACTGAGGATATGACGTCGGTCACGCGCATTTGTACCCTGACGTCCTGATGTCAGTCAAATGCGCCTTGACCGACGTCAGCCTTATACTTTGATATTCGGGCCGACCGAGGACAGCGGACTACCCAAGTGTAAGGACTGCAGCAATGTGGATCTTCGAACATCTACATTTATGGT
>NC_056747.1:330545137-330561121 GCF_019279795.1 Protopterus annectens
ACAGACATTTTTCTAAATCTGATCAGCAAGTGGGGGTTAAGGTTTGTGTAAATGTTTTCTAGAAATGGTTAAAACCTGCAACAATGGTTTTTGCCAGCACTGTTGCATCCCCACTCCACTCCCCACCAGCAGCCCAATTGGTATGGCAAGTAATTCCTTCATAACATATTTATTGAGGCTTAAAGGGCTCAAACAAGAGATACAAAGATAAGAGTATAAATGCCCAGCTGGAAAAAAATGTGGATACATTAGCCAAGGATTAGCAGACTTACAGTTGTCTGCTTAGTACCATTAATAAAGTATTTTTTAAAGGAGAACCCCACCCAGAGACTCAAACGTTTATTTCACCATTGTTTTTTTCCTACATTTTAACACCACTCTGGCGCTGTTTATAGGTTTTTAAATATTTGTAGTAACTTCTGAGTCTGACCACATGGAGTCCTAGCATCTTGAAGTGATCCCGACTGTTTAGACTGCCTCTAGGTATCTCACAATGCAATGCTTGTCTTTAACAAAAAAAAAAAAAGTCTCTTTTTTGTTAAAGCTCCTGTCACTGCTGTCTTTCATTCAATTTCAAGTGACATTTCATGCTGTTCAGGGACTACCTGAAACCATGCAAATGCCACAGAACAGACTTTAAAAGTGCTTTTTACTGCTGCTACTTTTTAGAATGGCTAAATTAATCTTTTGTGAAGCCTGAATGGTACTGCTTCGACTCGTTTCCCATTCCCCTTCACACCTATCCTCCCTAGCTGTCAAAAGTGGTAAGGTTAGTTTGAGCTGTTAACTGCTGTGATTGACATCTCGCAGCAGGAGACTGGACTAGTGCACTTTTTTCCATAGTCTAGTCTATACTTTCTGTATGGATAGAGGCAGGACTGGGGAGCTATAACATCACAGCATGGGTAGGTTTTTAGGACCGTCATGGTGATGTCAGTTTGGGGAGAGAATTGGCCAGAAAACTACCTGTATTCATTGGCATTGATGACATCAGTTAATTGAAGACTGCAGCAAGCATTTCCATGGCAGGATAAAAGTTTATGAAACTGAAACCACCACAGTACAGTAAGGTACTGATGTCATTCTATTGCCATGTTGCAGTATTCATACTGTGGGGACGTCCAGCCCCCAGGCGACCCGACGTCTGGTAGGTCCATAAACCATGGAACATAAATGTGACTGCACGCACAGACCTCGGATCTTTTCAGCTGCAGACTAGGATACCTTTGACCACTTCGCTCCTACGTCTGAAGACTTCTAAAAGATAAGTACCCTGTTGGGGTGTGCCTTTTCCTACTTGAGCTTTAGCTTGGTTGCTGTAGTTTTCTCTTGCCAATGTCTGAGAGTAAATGTAGTTGCAGGTGCGATATGCACAAAGACTCCCACGACCGCTGTCTTGCTTGGGTAAAGAGCACGACCATAAGGCCTGCTCCGTTTGTCAGTCCTTCATACCAAAGACCTTACACAGCCATCTGGCCATGTTAAATCTGTTTCTAGAGAACCAAAGGCTTAAACGTCCCATTCTTAGGATGGATCCCAAGTTGACCGCCCATGCTGAACAGCCTTGGAAGAAGGTCAAGGTTTGCAGGCCTTCTCCATATGCCGTTCTGCCTTCGGCTGTTCCACCGACTACCGTTCTAGGGGCCAAGGGACACCTGATTTATTCCAGTTCCGACGGCTCCCCTGGAAGAGGCTGTGTCAGTACCACAGAAAGCACGTCAGCGGTGTTGATTCAGACGTCTGACATAACCGACGTAGAGGGGGAACCATCACTTGACCGGCCAACCAAGGCTTCTCCTACTCCAGGGCAGGCCTCTGTTTCCCTTCCTACCTGGGTGCACGCGCCTGCTAAAAGTAAGCGGAAAACAAAATACTTGAGCTCAATGCCCAGACTGGGAATCCTGCACTGCTTCTTTGATGCAGGCTTTTATTGCACTTAAGCACACAAGCCCGGTTCCCACTAGCATCCATGTGCTGAGTCCTAGGCCAGCCTCTGTCTCCTACCTACCTTTAACCTGTACTCAGCAACCAGTTACTCAGGAAGACCCAGACCAGTCTATCTCCTATGTCTCGAAGATTGTATCTCCCATAGAGTATTACTCACCTGATGAGGACTCCATTGAAGGTGACTCCCCACCTGAGGACTTATTTGTGGAGACTGTTTCAAAAATGAGAGCGCATTTCTAGTGGGATACTACTTTATTCTCTGAAACCCAGAAGAGATACTTTGAGCTTCTACAGCTCGATTCCCCTTCACCTTCAGCCATCTCTCCAGTACTCCCAGCTTTCTTGGATGCCTTCACTTCTGTTTCAAAGAACCAGACTCTCAACCTCCTGCCCCTAAGAGGCCGGATAGATTTTGCAAAATCCCTGATGACTACAAGTTCCTAATAAAACAACGTTTGGCTGACCCAGCAGTTACTGCAGTATCACCAGACAGTCTAGGCAATTGCCTTCTTCCCTACTGCCATCCGATAAGACCACAAAACCATGGACAGATTGGGGGGGGGTGGTATACACCTCCTCTACCCTAGCTTTCAGGGCTATAAACTACCAAGCTCACATGGTGAAGTATGCCCTGGACCTAGTTTCTCAGGCCACCACCTTGTTGGCTACCCCCCTTGACGGTCTAGCTAAATCTGATATTTCCTCAATTGTCCCTGGCCACCCAAGTAGCCAGACACTCCATCCACTGCAGCAATGGTGCAGCAGAAGCAGCTGCCAGATATGCTGCCACTGCATCAACCTTACGCAGATACTCCTGGCTCAGACTACAACCTCTGCCAGATGACTTTAAAGCCAAGGTCATGGATGCCCCCACTGGATAACAGCCTTTTGTTTGGCAAAAGTGATCCAGAACTTTTAAAAACTTGTGAGAAAAAAGCAAGGAACTGCAGGGCATTAAGTACTTGTTGGTGTCCCCAGTGCCCGCATACTGCAGGAACTACCCAGCCAAAACATCCTTTGTCAGAAGGACCCCTTCCACCTCTCGCCCTTCTACTGCCATCCCATGTAGGGGATTTTGGAGACAACTTTATCCTAGAGCCCCCCCCCCCCCAAGCAAACAGCCCTTTCTGGATAGAGGGGGGTCCTTCCTCTGCATGACTGCCTTGCCCAAGTGCCCCTGTCCACCCACCTTACCCAATGCCTACCCTTCTGGAAAACCATTACTACACATCTGTGGGTTCTCTCCATCAATCAAAAAGGATACTTTCTCTCCTAGAAAGAAAAACTTACACCAGTAAGGATTCCTTTCCCTTCCAAAAATCTACTTCCTCCCATCCTGCAGGAACTTCTCTCCCAACGAGCCATAGAACCACTTCCCTCAGGACAGGAGGGTCTAGTCTTCTTCTCACACCTTTTCTTAGTCCCAAAAAGGATGGCCCATGGAGACCTATCCTGGACCTCTCATACCTAAACCTTTTTTTTTACAGGTCACCTCCAAGATGCTCTCTCTTCAAACTCATTTACCCCTCATCCCGTCTCAAGCTTTCATGGTCACTCTAGAGTGAAAAGATGCGTACCTGCACATCCCTGTCTGACAATCCCACATTAGGTTCCTATGCTTCTCTGGGCCCTCTTCTCTTTTTCAATTTACTGCATTGCCTTTTGGCTAGTCTACGACGCCCAGAGTTTTTACCAAGTGCTTGGCCCCAGCCATCACCCATTGCAAAATCAAGGGAATATAAATCTACTCTTACTTGGACGACATTCTCATTTTGGCAGAATCAAAGGCCACCCTTCCGGAAAATGTCAGATTCACCATGTCTCTTATAAACAACCTGGGTTTCACCCTCAACCTCCAAAAATCCTCTCCTCCCACAACAGGACAAGGTTTTCCTAGGGTGCAGAATCGGAACAGATCTTGTGAGATCCTGCTTACCATTAGACAAGGTTCAATCCCTCTTTTCCCATTTTCTAAGTCGGACAGAATCACACCTAACTGCAAGACAGTTTTCTACAAACTGTCTCATGGCTACCACCATCCCCATGCTCTCACTAGCAAGGAATGCACATGAGGAAATTCCAATGATACTTAAAGGAGTTTGGTCACAGAGCCAACAACCTCTAGACAAACTCATCCCCCTTCTGCCCTGTCTAAAATCAGAGCAGAAGTGGTGGATTCAGCAGGTTTCCAACAACCAGGGAATTCCTCTGCAGCTCCCTCCTACTTAGTCTATGCACACAGATGCATCATACCTAGGATGGAGAGCAACCCTGCAGGGCTACAGGGTACAATAGTGGTGGTCCTCTGCCCTGCAAAAACAGCACATCAGTGTCTGGGAAATGACTGCTGTCCCACTAGCTCTAAAAGTCTTCCTTCCCCTGCTGTAACTGGTGATTCTCCACATTGTCACAGACAACACTATACATGTGGTGCGTAAACAAACAGGGAGGGACAAAAGCATACCAGTTATGCCGGATCACCCTGCTAATCTGGGAAATGGCAGCAAAACGCAACCTCTTCCTGAAAGCTTCATACAGCCCCATTCAGGAAAACAAGCAAGCGGATTTGCTCAGCAGAACCGACTTTCTGCAGCATTGTAGATGTTGCACAGGGATATCTTCCTACACATAGTCAACTGGTGGGGCACTCCACAAATGGATCTGTTTGCTTCGCCCCAGAACAGACAACTGAACAAATTTTGCAGCAGGGCTCGCTTACCACAAGCTTGAGAGTGGATGCCCTCACTTTTTCATGGCCGGGAATATACCTATGCGCCTTCTCTCCCTTCCCTATTAATTCAAAGAGTCCTTCTGAAAATCAAGAAGCAACAACCAAAAATTGTGCTGGTGATTCCCTATTGGCCAAGGCAACACTCGTTCCCCCTTCTGTTTTTCTCTAGCCAGGGGCAATCGCCAAAAGTTACCCACAAGGTGGACCTATTAACTCTACAATGATCCCACCTGCACCCACAACTGTTTTTACTGCAACTGACACTGTGAGTGATCAACCTTTCATCCATTTTAGACAACACTACGCAGAAGTGCCATTGGTCCTGATGGAGGCCAGGAAATAAAACTACTAGAAGAAACTACTTGTCTAAATGGCAGAGATTCTTGAAATGATGGTCTCTGAAAAACAAGGACCCATTTCTGGCAGACCTTCCCTGGTCCAGAACTATACCTGCGGACTAGCTTCTCAAAGTCCATCTCTTAGCCACTTCTGCAGGCTTGCCTTTGCAGCCACCTCTTCTATCCAGACTGGATGTAAAACTTGAGAGGGGTCTTGCACATCAGACCACCAAGAAACCCCATCCTTCCTACCTTGTTCCTCTTTTCGTGTTGGGAAAGTTTTTCTTAACCCCTTTTGAGCCCGCCAGTACAGCATCTCTTCAAATGTGCACACAGAAAACCATCCTATTAGTGGCTGTTACCTCTGCTAGAAATGTCTGAATTTACGGGCCCTGATGGCTGGCCCTCCTTACACCACCTTCCACAATGACAGTTACCCTATGCACTAAGCCCTCCTTTATGCCCAAAGTAGTTAACAAACTATCCTTAAGCTATTCACCTACCCATCTTCTCCTCCCCTACTAACTCCACAGAGTATTTTCCATTCCCTTGATGTACATAGGCAACTGAGATTCTACTTCAACAAAACCAAGTCTTTCAGAAAATGACCAACTGTTCATTTCCTTCCATCCCTGGGCCTTTGGTAAGGTAGTTTCCAAAAACTATCTCCTCCTGGATCAGCAAATCCATCCTTTTCTGCCACTCTCATCACAAACCATTGCTTCCAGGAGTGCGAGTGCATTCTACCAGAGGTATGGCTACCTCTAAGGCCTTCATGAAATGACTCGAAGCAGCTTCTGTCATGGAGGCAGCCAATCTGGTCCACAGTCCATACCTTCACTAAGCACTTCAAGTTGGACCAGGTCTCTAGAGCCAGGGCAGGATGTGCCAGGGCAATCCTGCAAGGATTCCTAGACTCCTCCACCTCAGCCGCCTCCCAACATTCCTCCTAGCTGTAATACACTCCCACAGTATGCATACTGCAACATGGGAGTAGAAGGACATAAAATAGTTGTATAAATTCTTACCATAACCATAGATACCCTTCTCTTCTGTGTTACAGTATTCCTTCCCACCCTCCATCCCCCCGATATCCTCCATCTTCTCTGGTGTATCCCCTCACTACTACAGGCCACTTTCTACAGCCCTGCAGGGGCATTTGCTTTTGCTTCTCCTTGGCCTTAAAGTCTCTTCTCTGCGCTTCAAGTTCTGAGGTCTGTGCATGCTGACGTCACATTTATACTCCATGGTTTATGGCCCTATGTGTGACGTCTCATGCATGTATGGCAGCCAGGCTTAAGCTTTTGTATAGGCGCTGATGTCTGGTCGCTTGGGGGCTGGAAATACCCTCGGTATGAATACTGCAACATGGAAGAGAGGAGGACATCTATAGTTATGGTAATAACTGATGTTAAGTTGTCTTTCTCTCCTTCATTCTTGCTGGATGGGTTCAGAGCCGATCCTCTGCTCCGACTCTGCCTATACTATAGCTCGAGAGCTATTTTTACTGGCTCGAGGCAGCCCTATATCCCACAATACCATGCGCTAACTCCCCAGATCTTGTTTGCCGCTTCGCTGCGAGGTGTTTTTACCGGCTCAGGTCAGTAAAGAACTCTTTTGTGGAAATTTAGTTTTTCACCTATTTTTTTTTCTATCCTTACCTTTCTACTGTAGTTTCACACTAAACCCCTTAGAAAAAGTGGTTAGTAAGCCCTTTCCCACCCCTTTTCTTAGTCAAACTTTTCGGGCATGTAGGCCTTAGTTTTTCTATAGATTCTTTAGTGTGTGTGGTTGTGTTTGTTAGTCAGACTCTTTCTTTAAAGGGTTGAGTCAGAGTGTGGGTGCTGACTAGTTGTCGATGTCCTATCATTAGGCCTAAGAACACAAAGGTTTCATGGTTCAAGAAGTCTGACTCGTGCTGTCAGAAAATGTCTCTGACAGACTGTCATACTTGTGTTTATTGTTTAGGACCCTTGCGCCTGCAGGACTCTTGTTCCGTTTGCCACGGTTTTAGCCCAAGGGTCCTGCAGGAGCGCTGCAATAAATTGATCTTGAGGGGCTTATTAAAGCCTGAAGATTCCCCAGCTAAGTCCGGCTCGGGGAAGCCTTCCAAGCTAGCCAAACCCTCGGCTCCAGCTTCTGAGTCGACGGCTGGCGGAACCGATACTGCTTCGACATCGGCTCGAGTCTGAGCCGATGTGAACAAGACTCCTTCTGCTCCAAAACCCTTATTGGAGCCGACAACAGCGCGCAAGCACTCTAGGTCACCCTCCATAGAAACTGTCCATTCTGCTCCAGGATCGCCCTTACTATCTGAGCGGAGCCATAGGACTCATTCCTCCAGGTCTTCCAGGCTTTCCGACCTTGACCTTGAGAGGGTGGTTAGCAGACTCAAGTCTCAGGCCTGGTCCAAATGCTCCAAAGCCCATCTCACCAGACTGTGGTTCCTTCGGTACCAATTTTGATTACTCCTCTTCAACTGAGTTCGGAGCCGGAGTTTGTCTGAGCCGGGACCTTGCCCACGTTGGAGCCGATACTGCCACCTTCGGCCCCGGCGTCATCGGCTCCGATCTCTTCATTGGCGCCGTCCGTGGAGGGATCCGGGCGCCGAGACTCCCTCATCGGCTCAGAGGGGACGAGTGGCATCGGACCCTTGTCCGACCCAGTTCTCCCTCTTGGAGCATCGGTGCTGTCGGTGCCGGGAGCAGTCCTGGTATCCTCGGAACCAGGACTTTCTTCTGTGCATCATAGGGGAGCCTTTGAGGTGATGAGCGTGCTAGATCCGGTGTCAGCTCCAAGGTTGGTTCCTTTAGCTCCTCCCTCTACAGTGCCGGTTACAGTCTCTGGCCATCCTCTTGCAACTGATACCAGAGATCCAAAGCTTCAGGTACCCACTTTGGGTTTCTCTTCTTCATCCGAGGCCTCCCCTGATGTTTCAGGGGAACCCCCTAGGAAAAGAAAGTGCAGAGGAAGCACGTAGACTCCCCTGAGTCTATCACTTCTGACACAGACTTGGATGAGTCTGAGGGTTCCCAAAGATCCCCCTCTGAGGATGTCTCATTTTCAGACATCCTAGAAATCCTGAGACAGAGGGGAAATCGGTCCACCCTCAAACCTTCCGAGGACGAGTCAGTTTACCTTGACGCTTTTGGATCTCGCCCTTCCACCTCCTGGGTGTCCCCTCCTTTCGACCCACTGATGGACATAGTGGCCAGAAAGGCATGGGCGGCTCCTGACTCTGTGGAACCTACCCCTAGGAGGCCTTCTAAATTTTTCTGCTCCGGTAGACAAACCATGTCTGACCAAAGGTGTCTCTGTAGATGCTATGGTGGTAGCAGCTGCCACTAAGAAGGAATTAGCTGATCCTTCTGTACCTGTTCATCCTCCTAATAGAGTCCAGGACTATGGACAGGTACGGTAAGTGGACATTTACTTCAGCGACCTTTGTCATGCAGTAAGGTCACTGAACTATGTCATTTCACCTGCCTTCAGAGAGATTTGCTCAAAGAACTGGGTGAAACCATACAGGATCCTTCTGCTGCGGGGTATCAGGACAAGATTAACTCCCAGCTGGCTATCCTGAATTCCATTGCCAACTCCTCCATGCGGCTCATCTCTTATGCAGCCGATGGAGCGAGTAGGGCCACAGGCACAGGTGTTGCGTTGAGACGTCAAGCCTGGATGCGAGACTGTAATTTTGCTGATCACTTCAAGGTGTCCTTCAACACCCTCTTTGGTTCAGAGTTGTTTGGACCTCAGGTGAAGAATACCCTCACCAGGTGCGAGCAAGACAAGACTCTCTGCTGTGGGAGTCCACTTTTCCACACCATCTAGACAATACCCTAAAGGTCAGAAGGGTGGAAAGATGTGGTTCCGCAAACCACAGGGAGTAGCGCCTGCCGCACGTGGTGAACTTCCCCCAAGAGGCAGAGGGGGGAACAATAATAGACGCCGCCCCAGGGGCAGAGGGGGTCCACAGAACCAGGGTTCCAGGGAATCCTTCCCTGACCAACCCTTTCAGCATCCCTGAGAAGCTGCCTGACTGTCCACCTTCGGAGGCAGTCGGGGGAAGATTATCTCTGTACCCAGAAGCCTGGCAATCCCCCTCTCAAGACAAATGGGTACAGTTGATCATATCCGAGGGTTACAAAATCCCTTTTTCCCCTCCGATCCAACCGCCAAGACCCCTCCCAGACGTACCACCCGGACAAAGGGGTCAGGCACAGCTAGAGAAAAAAAAGCTGTTAGTCATCCAGGCAGTCCCAGCAGACCAGCTAGGATCCGGAATCTACTCCAGGTTCTTTATGGTACCAAAAAAGACTGGAGACCCATTTTGGACCTCAGCAGACTGAAGAAGTCTGTGCAGAAGACAATTTCGGATGGTAATGCTGCAGTCCATTCTGCCCTTCGTGGGCAGAGACAACTGGATGTGCTCGTTAGACCTTCAGGATGCGTACTATCATGTTAAGATACACAGGCGCTCCAGGAGGTTTCTCCTCTTCCGGCTGGGAGCCAGTCATTACCAATTCAGAGCCTTGCCCTTTGGTCTCACCACAGCCCCCCGGGTGTTCACCAAATGTTTGGCAATGGTCATGGCTCACCTGAGACAAAAAGGATTCCAGGTGTTTCCATACTTAGATGACTGGCTCATTACCACCAAGCAGCATCTTATCATAGCCAGGGATTGCACCATTTGCATTTGCAACAAACTAGGTATTTCCATAAATTTCGCAAAATCCTCCTTGTCGCCTTGTCAATGTATAAACTTCATAGGCGCCATGTTAAACACCACAGAAATGTCTGCAACATTACCATTTCAGAGTGACAGACATACGGCGGAATGTTCAGTTACTGTTTCAGTCCAACAGAATTCAAGTCAAGTTAGTACTGAAAACATTAGGCCTCATGGCAGCGGCGATTCTCCTTCTCTCCTTAGCCCGCTTCCACATGAGAATTCTCCAGTGGATGCTTTTTTTCTCAGTGGTCCTATCTACAGCTCCCAATGACTCACAACATTTTGATAACCCCAACTTGCAAAAAACACCTCTCCTGGTGGATGGTCTCCCCTCAACTTCAGGGCAGACCCTTTGTTTTTCCCCCTCCAGTTGCCACGGTGACAGCGGATGCCTCCCTGATCGGGTGGGTGGGGGGGGGGGCACTATCAGGGCAGGACTGTCCAGGGCACATGGCAACAATTAGAATGCCACCTGCACATGTCCTGGAGATGACAGCAGTGCTTTTATCGTTGCAAGCCCTTCAGGACTCTCTTCCCATGGGGACTATAGCAGTTCAAACGGACAATATGTCTGTAGTGTGGTACATAAACAAGCAGGGCGGAACAAAGTCCTATCCCCTATGTCGAGAAGCACTCAGACTTTGGCAGTGGGCGATCTCCTCTCAACGGTTCTGATAGCAACACACATCACCGGGAGGTCCAACGTCATAGCAGACAGACTGAGCAGAACAATTCTCATGCCTCACGAGTGGTCTCTAAATCAAGCGGTAGCAGAGAGAATTTTCCAGAAGTGGGGCCAGCCTTGCTGCGACCTTTTCGCAACACCTCAAAACAGCAAGTGCCTCGACTTCTTCACACTCTTCCCTCTACCAGGCCATCCCCCCAGAGACGCTCTTGTCCACGATTGGCCTCTGGGTCTTCTATACGCTTTTCTCCCTTTTCCGTTGATTCCGCAGTTAATTCAGAAAGCAACCGCATTGAGATCCAAAATGATCCTCATTGCTCCGTACTGGCCTCGACAAGTATGGTTTCCGTTCCTGCACCGTTATCTACTGGAACAACCCTGGCATCTGGAACCATTTCCAGACCTTTTGACCCATCTGATGGGCAAGCTGCACCAGTCTCTTAAGTCCCTCAACCTCAGCTTGGTTGCTCCACTTCCAACTATAGCTAGACTTCCCTTTATTTCTCTTCCTGTTCGTGATATCATTCTTGCCTCCCATAAGTCCAATACTAGGAAGACTTATGCGAGTAAATGGAAACGTTTTTCATTCTGGGCAGAAGCTAGGTCCTTGGATCCTTTTAATGCACCAATTCATAAAGTTCTAGATTTTCTGGCGGAGCTTTTTCGTTCAGGGTCGTCGTCGGCCACTATCAGAGTACAACTAGCGGCCATTGCCAATTTTCATGTAGGGCTCTCGGAAACCAATATTATGTCCCATAAACTCTGTAAAGCTTTCCTCAAGGGCATCTTCTTGCTCAGACCTCCCATTAAGGATCCTCCTCCACAATGGGATCTAAATTTAGTGTTAACTTCATTAATTCTCCATCCCTTTGAGCCTGCAGCTTTTTGTTCCCTCAAGCTTCTCTCTTGGAAAACTCTGTTTTTGGTGGCTATAACATCTGCCAGAAGGGTGTTGGAACTTCAGGCCTTGTCTGTCCGTCCCCCTTATTTGGTTTTTCATAAAGACAGGGTAGCTCTCAGAACGAATCCTTCCTTTCTACCATAAGTTTCTTCTGAATCAAATCTGAACCACACTATTGACTTGCCTGTTTTCTTCCCCAATTATTCAAACAGGGCTGAACAGAAACTGCATGCCTTGGATGTTCATAGTCAACTGCGGTATTATCTAGACAGGACAAAATAATTCAGAAAGTCAGAACAGCTCTTCCTCTCTTATGCTGTAGGAAAGAAAGGACTTCCAGTATCAAAGGTAACTCTTTCCAGATGGTTAGCATCCATCATTACCTTTGTCTACGAGTTGAGACGCAACTTCCTTCACGACCTAAGGCTCATTCAACCAGGGCACTATCAACCTCAACAGCCTTTCAAGCAAGGTTAACATTAGATGCCATTTGTGCAGCAGCTACATGGGCTTCTCAACCTACTTTTGTTACCCATTACAAACTTGATATAGCTTCCAGAAATAGAGCCGACTTTGGTTCCACTGTACTCAGGAGTCTGTTCCGTTGAGCCACCCAGGACCAAGGTGCTAGGGACGCTGTCCCATCCAGCAAGAATGAAGGCGAGAGTGACAACTTAACATTAAGAAGTTATGTACCTACCATAACGTTCCATGTTAGTTGTTTTCTTCTCTCCTTCTTTCTTGCGTCCCTCCCTCCTGCCCCCTAGCCTGGACAGACTTGAAGGTCTCAGAGTCCTTCTCTTTCATGATACATAGTCATTACGGGTTACCCGTATCATGAGTATTACCAGCAGGGAGACCGTATTTTCATATAATGGCGTATTTTTTGGTAACAATAAAACTATACAATGTGTTAGCTGTCAACGAGATCTGGGGAGTTAGCGCATGGTATTGTGGGATATAGGGCTGCCTTGAGCCAGTAAAAATAGCTCTCGAGCTATACTATAGGCCTAGTTGGAGCCGAGGATCAGCTCCAAACCCATCCAGCAAGAAAGAAGGCGAGAAGAAGACAACTAACATGGAACGTTATGGTAGGTACATAACTTCTTCTTCTTTCTAGTAGAGAGAAACAGTCCATTTTAAAATGTTTTAAATGCTGTATTGTTAGTTCATAGCGGGGACGATAAATAGGGAGAAAAAGCTCTGTGTAGTTTAGCATCTAATAGAATCCCATTGTCCTTTTAAGTCAGCCATCATTTTGTCCTGTTTACTGCAAGAAGAGTAACACGTATTTGTCCACTCTTTCTTGGGAAGAGTAGTGCACAAAGGTTACCTAGGTTTACCTGTTGTATTTGTTAAAATATTAGCAGTATAGTGTGCACTGTGTGCTTCAGTTCATATGGTTGAATTGGGAAGAATGATGCTTTACGTCCTTTTCATGTAAACACCAGTGCCTCCGTATTTCTCTTCCACTTCAGCTCTTGGATCCCTTGACATTTTCACCCTCCACAGTTGGGCTTCACTGCTTTCTATGCATGCACCCTCTACACCTGGACAAATGCAATGCTTAATAAACACCATCCGTATCCTAATGTCATTCCCACTGGTACTTGGTCACCAGAAGCCCTGATGTTCTTAAGCTTCAATTTTGGGCTTCAGTTCTATTGACGACAGAGTATTATCTGCACTGAAGGCACCAATATCCTAGACACATGTACCAGTAACACTGTAACCTTAATATCTTTATAGTTCATTTACATTTCAGCAGTAATGCAGTTGGTGCAGACCTATGCCACATTGTACACTTGAGCAACTAGCCACAAGGACTACTTACACTTCTGTACCCTGCATATATTCAATACAGCATTCTACAAAATTCCAACAAATAAATGTTTTAAAAAAACAAAATTGCGAAATTCCCCTAAAAAAATACCCATATTCAGAAATGTATGCATCACTTGCCTGCTGTACAGAATACCCCTGATGTCCTCCTATTTTGCTATTGCAGTATTCTTTACATGAGGGAGGAGATTGCCTGCAAAGTGACCCGATGTCTGCCAGTATGCCTGCAAAGTGACCCGATGTCTGCCAGTATGCAAAAGTCTTTAGTGATTAGAGTGCGTGGTACATCTCATGCAGGCTGCTGTTTGACATAGGCCATAAAAGTGACGCGCACACCATCCTCAGAACTTCTGTGCTGCCAGACAAGAGCATCTTCATACATACAGTCCACTTGCCAAAGAAATTTGACTCTTAGCGTCTCTGAGTGCCTCGTTGGAGAGTCCTTTCACATTTTTTGGTTGTGTATAGGGTTAAATGTCATCCAAGAAGGGTAATATCTTCAACTTGTCATACTGTTAGACTATTTCCCTTTCTTTCAGAATCTTATGCCCACAACCAGTTAGCCCATAGCTGAAAAGTTTTACAAGCATCTCCCAGCCGTATCAGTTTGTGATATTGCTCATCCTCATCCCTACACTTCTGATATATACCTTGTATGATGTGTAATTGTCTGTGAACCTACCCCACGTCTTAATTACAATATTCTACTGTACCTAGTTCATTCCTTCATCTGTTTCTTTGAATTTCTAAGCAGTATTCACAAGATTCATCTGTTTGACAAACCCACTAATACACCTCTTTGTATGCTCACTGTTCAACTTCTACTAATGCACAGCTATATTTTACAGTGTAATTGTCTTTATTTCATATGATTCTAAACTAATCAGTAAATGCATGTGTAGTTAGTGTATTACTTGACGTATGTTCATGTTTATCACTGAATGCCTCTTTAAAAATGTTTGTAATGTATTGGAACTTTTCCTCACCAGGCTCTTTTAAAATTTTTTTTTTCTTAAACCCAGTAAGGACAAAGCAAAATAAACATTTAACTTAGTGCTGTTGGATACTGTTATCATACCCCAGTTTCCCCTGAGGTACTGTCTAGTTAAGTGATTTGCTTAGAGTCTGCAGTAGGCAAATGAACACTGAGGGAATCAAACCTATTACAGGAAGCAGCTTTAATTCTGTGCACTAACTACTAGACCAAAGATCACAAGCATGTGTTTATAGGAATAGAACCAACAGCTTTCAGATCTTCCAGATGCAAAGGCAAATTATTGCTAATGTGGATAGATGGAACAGCCTTCGGAAAAGATTGCTTAACCAAGCTGAAGTAGGGAGGTATTGCCAACTGCAGTAGGCGTTCTGATAGTGAAGGTAGGGCAGGCCATATGAAATTTAATTAAATAGCATCATTAACTTGCACAGAGGGAAGGATGCATGCAGTTGATGTAGGCCAAACCTCTCATATCTGCTGATGCATTCTGTTTCTTTGTAAAGCTGTGTTAAAACAAGCTGAAAAAATTATATCTCAGTAAAACGATTCTAAAAAGAAGGTACGGTTGAAAAAGGAAATCCAGAGGTGACCATCTCTTGGGTACCACGGTCTACAGTTAATGCAAAACAGATCTAAAACAGGTAATTCATCAAAGCCAGACAAGTACTAGGCAGCTGTAGATATGCAGTTCTTCCTTGATCTTCGTGTTTCACTGTTGCAGTCATTACATTTGGGTAATCTGCTGGCAGGTTGCCCTCAGTCGGCCTAAATTCCAAAGTCTTGGGTCCTGCATCAGTTGCTGTCTTCTCTTCCATGGCGTCTGGTCGTCAGGGGTATAAAACATGCAGCCGATGCCATTTTCTTAAGTCTTACTTGTAGTGCGGTGCCCGAAGCAGAAGCATTTTGCAAGTGCCGGTCGGCCGACTACTGAAATATACGCATTTGAGTTTCAGAACCGAAGTCTTCAATAAAGCTAAGTACCCTGTTGGGGAAACTTTTTTCTTGCTTTTTACCGATGTCAGAAAAGTTAATTGTATTACTTGTGGGAAGCAAATACCTCATAATGATTTCCATTTATACTGTATTCCTTGCCTAGGCCCTGATCACAAAGTGTCTGGCTGTCAGTTTTGTGCTAGATTTAACCAACGCACTACTAAGCATTGGTATATTTTTGCATCTAAGTATTTTGGAAACAGATTTAACTACCCAGAGATGTCATCGGATAGCAATCCGACTACCGGAGTGCATAAACGCAAAGAGAAGAACAGAGAAAGGCAGTCGAGATCCAAAACCGACGAAGCGTCTGCTAAGCCAGTCGCCGGTACTCTGAGGCGCTTTCACAGCCCCTGATACCTGCTACCTTGGAGTCGCAGGCCTCTACTGACAGCCATGTGGAGTCCGGCATGCCGCAAGATACTCAAGGTATTGGACCGACTGATGTATCTCCCTCAAATGGGTCTGGAGCCACTGAGCAGGCACCGGCTTCTGAGGGTGTATTCAGACCTCAACATTTGTATATCAAACCGATGAAAGCTGCAAAACCAAACGCAGACACCTTCTAAAACTAAAAAAAGACGCCTGAGCCATGTGCACAGGCCTCTATGCCTAAAAAACAGATGATCAAAATGGCTGAAGACCTTATTATCTTGATCAGGGGTACCCATCCCCCTCCAGATAAGAGGCCTAGGCAAGACGCTGACTATGAATCTTCAGATCAGGTTTCTTTTTCTTCTGATTCCTCTTCTGGTCAGGAGTTAACTTTTTTAACCTTTTTTCCCTATTTTTAGGAAATTTTTATTTTGGGGGGA
>NC_056747.1:330611696-330644196 GCF_019279795.1 Protopterus annectens
AATTCGTTGTTATGGTGTCCGCCGGTCTTCAGGCTTTGGATATTCCGAAGAAACAAGGATAAGGACCACGACAAGCCTCAGAAAGCTAAGTCCTCTGATAAGTTGGTTGTCAGGCAGTAGCCAGTGAGACGCCTTTGCAGTCCGCATATGTACAACTGCAGGCCTTGATTGAGTCAGTCCCTTAGGCCTTCAGCCTCCGTTTTGCCTTCTGACGTGTCGCCAGTTGCCTCTTCTGCTGGAGGCGTAACTGCTAAGCTGACTCCGGTGTCGGAGGCCTCTGTTTTGCGTTCTGGCAGCAAACTTCTTCCTTCGACTTCTGCTTTACTTTCGGTTGCCAGGCCTCCCAAGTCCTTCAGGCTTGCAGGTAAATCTTCCATATATAAGCCTGTGAAAAGGTAGGCTCCAGTTTCTTCTCGTTCTCAATCCCAAATGGTTAATGATTTGTAGACTCTTATTTAGGGGTTCACAGCCTCCTCCTACCTGCTCAGGTTCGGATTCTTCCAGCATTTCTGCTGATGAGGAATTTTCACAGGCTTATTCTCCTTTTGAGGATTTAGATGCAGAGGAGTCATGCAGAGGAGTCCATCCCTCCAGCCCCTTCTCCAGAGGATTTTTCTTTTGGTGATACTTTAATACCCTCCGGGAACATTTTAAATGGTAAAGTCATGATTTTACCCAATCTAAGAAACTGATTAGGGTGTTTCTGGATTTACCTCCGTATAAGCCTCTTGCTGTTCCCCTTGTGTTGGAAGTGGTTGATGTTTTTCTGGAAAATTCCTTTACTCTAAATTTGGTTCCTCCTGCTCCCAGGAAACCTGACAGGTACTACAAAGTCACGGATTCTTATCAGTTTCTTTTCAGGAATCAATTGGCAGATCCAGAGGTTATTTCTCAGGGCGCTGAAGGCGTTAAGGCCACTGTTGGCAGGAATGCTATTCCCTCAGACAAGGAGTCTAGGAACCTAGATAGGTGGGGCAAGAAGGTTTATACCTCTGCCACCCTAGTTATTAGGGCTACCAATTGTCTTTTTCATATGCGGAAGTACCAGCAGCACACCTTGGAGGCTATTAAGTCTAGGATAGCAAGTGTTCCTCTTTTGACAGAGAGTAAAGACATGCAAGATTTACTGAATTCTGTCAGTTTAGTCAATAAGTATTCTTTGCATTATGGTTTTGACGTCCTTGAATCCTGCAGCATGGCTATGGCTACTGGATCTTTTTGCAGGCATGGTTGGCTCAGAACAGCCTCTTCCAAAACCTGTCAAGGCTAAGCTTTTGGATGTACCTTTGCATAAAGACTGTGTTTGGCAGCAAAGCAGAGGAGATACTTAAGAAGATGGAGGATAAGGCCAAGTCCATGCAAACTGTTAAGGATTTTGTTCAAGTTCAGCCCCCTCGCTTTAGCAGGAATTACCCTTCCAAGTGTTGGACCTTTTCTGATACCAGCAGACAGAACCGTTCCAGGACTAGAGGTTACAAATCTTTTAGGGGGCAGGCGGCTACCCCTCAAACGTGTAGGCATTGGCAGGTGGCTACCCCTCAAAGGTGTAGGCGTTGGCAGGCTTCCACTTCTAAGGGGGGGAGCTCCAAGCCTGCATCTCAATCAAAACAGACTTTTTTTTACAACTTCTGCTTATTGGGAGAGTCCTTTAGGAGGGGGAAGGTTGGCCCTTGATGTCTGGGCCACTATCAGACAAATGGGTGCTCAGAACGGTGTCCCTAGGGCACAAGTTTTCTTTGCGTACCTTTCCAGCTCCCAAGGGATTCCAGGACGTTCCTCCAAACCAAAGGGCAGAAGTAGAAAAACTTTTGATGATCTTAGTGTTTCACTGTTGCAGTCATTACATTTGGGTAATCTGCTGGCAGGTTGCCCTCAGTCGGCCTGAATAACAAAGTCTTGGGTCCTGCGTTGGTTGCTGTCTCCTCTTCATGACGTCAGGGGTATAAAATATGCAGCAGACGCCATTTTATTCAGTGTTTCTTGCGCGTGGTGCCTGAAGCAGAAGCAGTTCGCAAGTGCCGGTTGGCAGACTCATGAAATTTTAATTTGAGTTTCAGAACCCAAGTCTTCAACTAAAGCCAAGTACCCCAAACTTTTTCTTGCTCCTTAACCTGCGGATGTCTGTACCTTGGATGGGCCCTGGGCCGCTGTGCAGGCACCGGCTTCTGAGGGTGTATTCAGGCCTACGGTGTTGCATATTAAACCGCCTCCTTCTTCACTTAGGCCTAAATCTCGAACCATCCATAAAAACTGATGCCCAGGCCACATGTTCAGGCCTCTATGCCTAAAAAAACAAATAAGAATGGCTTAAGATCCAATAACTCTAATCGGGGATTGTCAACCCACCCCCCCTTCTAAGAGGCCTAGGTTGAAGTTGTTAATCTTCTGACCAGGATTCTCTTCTTTCTGATCTGAATTTACCCTCATCTACTTATAAGGATTCTGATGCAGTGGACTTCATTCCCTCTGCTTCCTCTCCAGATTTTTCTTTTGGGGAAACTTTACATATGTACTCTAAAGGAGCATTTCCACTGGGAAATCCAGGATTTTTCTGATTCAAAAGAAGAGGCTTGGGGATTTCTTACTCCTACCTCAGCATAGGCCTTCACTATTCCTCCTGTACTAGACATTGTTGATGCTTCTGCAGAATCTAGTTTAGCCCCTGATTCCTTGCCTTCTGATCCCAGAAAACCTGACCGATATTACAGGGTCCTGGATTCACACAAGTTCCTTTTTAAAAATCCTTTTGTGGATCCAGAGAAGTTTCACAGGGGCCCAAGGGCATTAAGGCTTCTACTGCTAGAAATCCTACACCTTCTGATAGACTTCAGGGCGCTGGGTAGGTGGGGTAAGAAGGTTTTTACGTCATCTTTGGTAATTAGGGCTTTAAGATGCCAGTTTCATATGTTAAAGTATCAGCAACATGTTTGTTTGCTTAAACAGAAAATTATGTTGATTCCTGACTGTGGAAAATAAAGAATTACATTATTTAATGCATTCTGCTGAACAAGTTGGAAAACCTACTTTGCCCTGTGGTTTTGATTCATTAGAGGCCTCTTGCAGGGCTGCTGTCACTGGGTCTCTGCTCAGAAGGCATGTTTGGCTTAAGGAGCAATCTTTGCCTGATGTTGAAGCTAAATTGTTGGATACTCCCTTAACTCAGGACCGTCTGGCAACAAGGCTGAGGAAGTTCTCAAAGATGGAAGATAACGCTAAATCTATGGAGACTGTAAAATATTTCTTACACGTTCAGCCTCCTAGATTTAGTAGGCACTGGCCCTCAGGAGTTGGTCCTTCCCAGCCTCTTCAAGGTCTTAAGCCAAACCCAGACAGAGCAAAAACCCCAGATTTCAATCCCAGGGGAGACGCGGGACTAAGCAGTGGGGGGCCTCCACTTCCAAATCTGGGAGTAATAAGACCCCCCCCCCATGGTAAACTGTCTCAATGACTTCCTTTTAAAATTTGCAAGCACTTTTCAACTGACTGCCCCTTTGGGGGGAAAGATTACTCCATGCAAAAAACTGGGAACTCATTACCCAGGACAAGTGGGTTTTAAATATCGTGTCTCAGGGATACAGATTTCACTTCCACACGTTGCCAACACTAAGCGGATGGCCGAACCTTCCCCCACATCACTGGGCAGAGGGCCAAAAACAAGTGCTTTCTCTCGTAAGCATGGGGGCTATTCAACTGGTACCAGAAGAGGAAAAGGGGCAAGGTTTTTACTCTAGTCTTTTCCTGGTACCCATGAAAGACAATTCATGGCATCCTATCCTGGACATGTCTACTCTGAACACCTTTTTAGAGATTCCAAAATTCAAGATGCTGACTCTTCAGTTACTTCCTGTGCTAGGCAAAGATGCCTGGTTGGCAGCACTAGATTTAAGAAGCATACTTGCCCATCCCAATCAGGGAGTCTTGCAGAAGATACCTACGCCTCAAAGTAGGCTACACGCATTCAGTTCTCTGCACTGCCCTTTGGCTTATCTACTGCGCCCATGGTATTCACCAAGTGCCTAGCTCCAGTTATTGCTTTTTGCAGGCAAAGAAATATACCCATACCTGGATGATTGTCTAATTCGGGCAGAAAGCCAGGAGATACTTTTGGATCATCTGGCCTTTGTAGAAAGGGTTCTAACTTGTCTGGGGTACACCATAAACTAAAAGAAATCGCACATGGTACCCTGTCAAATTATATTCCTGGGAACAAGCTGGAATACAACTTCCCAGATGGCTTATCTTGCTCCAAAGAAACAAATTCATTTGACAACCTACTTCACACAAGTGGCCACAAAAACCCTGCTATCTGCAAGACAAATACTGCAAGCCTTGGGGTTCATGGCCTCCTGCATTCTTGTAATTCCATATGCAAGACTGCAGATGAGGAAACTACAATGGTATCTAAAAAGCCTATGGTGTCAACATTTTTAGGGTCTAGAAGCAATGATTCGTATCATACCTTGCCTACGCCTGGAGTTCCTTTGGTGGGCAGAGGGCTGCCACCAGAGCAAGGGACTACCTTTCGCACCACCCCTGCCGCCCAAGCCCTAACAGACTAATCACACTATGCATGGGGGGCTCACCTGGCAGGGAAGTGCATTCAGGGCAAATGGAACCCAAGTGAAATGCACCTGCATATCAATCCTAAAAAAATGTTAGCTGTACAAAATGCTCTGACAGCCTTCAAGGACCACATTCTTCCAGGGCAACTAATGGTAAAGACTGATACCACCACTGTTATGTGGTACATAGACAAGCAGGGGGGGGTACACTTTCTTACCCCTTTGCAGACTAGCCATGGTATTGTGGAGCACAGCCTTTGGCTACCAAGTGCACCTACAAGCTCATTTCCTGCCAGGAAAATTAAATACACTGGCAGACGGATTAAGCAGAAACCTCATGGACTCACACGAGTGGAAACTGGAACAAAGGATTTTCGACATGTTGACAAATGAGGGAGCCCAGATATAGACCGGTTTGCCAGTCCCCAGAACTACCAATTGGACAACTGGAAAAACCTATCAGTGTATGCCTAGCCCCCCCTCTGCCTTTGCTCTTCAAAGTACTACTAAAAATCAAACCGGACAAACAAAGGATGATTTTGATTGCTCCAGACTGGCCACGCCAACACTGGTACCCCCTCTTGTGCAGTGTCTTATCCCCATGTCACCTGCCTCAGACTCCTTCCTTGTTGTCTCAGCAGGAGAACCAGATTCTGCACCCTTAGCTTCCAACACTGAACCTAGCAGCCTGGCTAATTACCTAATTTCTCCTGTACCATCCCTCAGTAAACCTGTGATGGATATCATTTTAGAAGCAAGGAGAAAATGGAAAAGATTCTGTGCCTGGAACCAATCTCAAGGGATGAGCGCAGCAGTGCACAATTTACCTCAGATTTTACAATACTGAGCTGAAATGCTTCACAAGGGCCTGTCTTTTTTTCCTCCACAATTTTCGACTCGGCCATTTCAAGTCATTATAACACAGAACCTTCGCTCTTCTCTCCGCTGTTCAAGCAGTTCCTCAGAGGGGGAAAAAAATTTGAGACCACCCAGGAGAGCTCTAACCCCAGCCTGGGACCTTAACTTTGCTCGCTCTACCTCCTTTAGAGCCAGCTGCTACTGCAGACTTGACATTTCTTTCTTGGAAAACTGCTTTCCTTTTAGCAATCACTTCAGCAAGAAGGGTATGTGAATTACAGGCCATTATGGCAGTGGAGCCTTTGATCATCTTTCATGTGGACAGAGTGTGTCCCTCATTCAATCCATCCTTCATGCCCAAGGTGGTATCCAGTGTTGCTCTTAATCAGTCCATTCATTTGCCAACCTTCTGTCCCAATCCACAGAACAAAGGGGAATGGATACTGCAGTCCTTAGATGTGCACAGACAACTTAGATTGTACTTGGACAGGACTAAACCTCAAAGGAAATCTCAACATCTGCTAGTGGCATTTGCAGCAGGGGCAGAGGGGGAAGGCTATTTCAAAGCAAACCATTTCTAAATGGGTAGGGCATTGCATTCAATTCTGCTATAAGCACCATGGAAAACCTATCCCACAGGGTTCAGACCTTACTCCACCAGGGCTGCATCTACCTCTACAGCCTTTCTCAGAGGAGTCCCTACCAGGGACATCCTAGAAGCTGCTACCTGGAGTTCTGTACATACTTTCACCAAGCATTATCATTTGCCATTTTTCTCTAAATCCCAGAGCTGGCTTTGCCGCTGGAGTCTTGCAGAGCCTTATAGCTGGTCCTAATGCTATTTAAATTCCTCCTTCCATCCTTAGCTTTGGGAATCTACCCAAATGTGATGACTGCAACAGTGAAACACTAAGAACCATAGTACAGTTGTGTACACTTAACATAAATGTAGATGTTAGTGTATTCACTGTTGCGGTCTTGGTTACCCTCCTTCCAGCCCCTTAACTTTTGGTTATACCTCTACTTTCCTTTACTATACTTAAAAGCTTTTTGGTGCATTTGCTTTTTTGTTGGAGGTATATCATTTTATTTTTATACTTAATTGCTTCCCATTAGGGTGAACTTGACATCTGGGGCAAGAAAAACTGATGTAATGGCGTCTGCTTCATGATGTTAATCGTGTTTCACTGTTTCAGTCATTACTCTTTGGTTATCCTGCTGGCAGGCCACCCGCAGTCGGCCAGAATTCCAAAGTCTAGGTCCGGCGTCGGTTGCTGTCGCCTCTTCCCTGACGTCAGTGCGCCAGGGGTATAAAAGATGCAGCCGATGCCATTTTCTTCAGTCTTTTTTGCCGTGCGGTGCCTGAAGCAAAAGCAGTTCGCAAGTGCCGGTCGGCAGACTCCTGATCTTTTCAAAGCTGAATTTCAGAACCGAAGTCTTCATTAAAGCTAAGTACCCCGTTGGGGAAACTTTTTTTTACTTGCTCCAGACCGATGTCAGTAAAAGTTAACAATTGTATTTCTTGTGGGAAGCAAATACCTCAAGGATTTTCACCCTTACTGTATTCCTTGCCTAGGCCCTGATCACAATGTTTCTAGCTGTCGGTTTTGTGCTAGATTCAACCAACGCACTATCAAGCGTCTGTTTGATTTTGCATTTCATTACTTTGGCCGAAGTTTTAATTATATAATGCCGGCGGAACAGCCGACAACCGGAGTTTACAAAAAAACTCAAGGACAGGGATAGGCATCAGAGGTCCAAAACCAATGACTAAGCCTCTTCTAAGCCTTTCGCCGGTTCTCAGTGAGGCGCTTTCGCAGCCCCTGGCACCCGCTACCTCAGAGCCACAAGCCGCTGCCGGCTCCCACGTGGAGCCAGCTGGGCCTCTGGAAACTCAAGGTATTGGACACTCGCAAATCAATCCCTCAGATGGGTCTAGAGCCGCTGAGCTGGCATCTGCTTCTGAGGGTGTCTTCAGACCTACACAACTGTATATTAAGCCTTCCTCGGCTTCAAAGACTAAAGCATCTCTAAAGACGAAACAAGTACAGCATTCTCCTATTCAGACTTCCATGCCTAAAAAACAGATGCTCAAAATGGCCGAAGACCTAATTACTTGGATCTGGGGCTCCCATCCCCCTCCTGATAAGAGGCCTAGGCAGAAGACAGAGTATGAATCTTCTGATCAGGTATCTATTTCCTCTGATTCCTCTTCTGAACAGGATTTCTCCATGCTTCCCTATGAGGATTCTGATGCTGAAGAATCCATTCCTTCAGCTTCTCCTCCTGAGGACTATTCCTTTGGGGAAACACTGCATATTGTGAGGGAGCATTTCCACTGGGAGAGCCAAGATTATTCTGAGCCTAAGAAAAGGCTCTGAGACTACCTGCTTCTTCCTCAGCATAGACCCCTTGCCATTCCTCCTGTTTTAGACATTGTAGATGTATTTTCAGAGTCCGGACTATCCCCTGACTCTACCCCCTGCACCTGCTAAGCCAGACAGATACTACAGGGTCCCGGATTCTCATTAATTCCTATATAAAAACCCTGCTACTGACCCAGAAACTATATCTCTGGGTCCCAAGGGGGTTAAGTCTTCCACTGCCAAAAACCCTGTCCCCTCTGATAGGGATTCTAGGGCTCTAGACAGATGGGGGGCTGGCTGTAAGGGCTTTAAATTGTCAATTGCATATGCTTAAATATCAGCAATATTTAATGTCACTACTTAAACAGAAAATGTTGACAAATACTGAATGTTCAGAGAACAAGGAATTGCAGGATTTATTGCATGCAACTGAACAAGTGGGAAAGCATACTTTGCAATGTGGTTATGATTCACTGGAGGCCTCTTGCAGGTTCTGCTGTTACAGGTTCTGTTATTAGAAGGCATGCTTGGTTAAAGGAGCAAAATCTGCCTGATCATGTTAAAGCAAAATTATTAGATGCACCATTACAGCATGATACTTTGGTACTAAAGCAGAAGAGGTGTTGAAAAAAATAATAAATCCATGCTAACAGTTAAGGATTTTTTACAAGTACAGCCACCCAGGTTTAGCAGGAACTGGCCTTCTAAAAATTGGTCCTTTCCAGTCTCAGACCACAAAGAGGCAGCTACAGGCGTCCCAGAGGCAGATCTCAGTCCCAAGGCTCATACAGGCCTAAACAGTGGTGTGCTCCTACCTCCAAAAGCGGAGAAGACAAATCACAGCCTTACAGGACACAGTCCCAATGACTTTCCTCTACCAGTTCCAAGCAGTTTCCTTTTGACAGCCCCCTTTGGTGGAAAACTAGCACTTTTTTCTTCAAATTGGCAAATGGTTACCCAAGACAAATGGGTTCTGAACGTAGTGTCCCAAGGCTACAGCTTCCATTTTCACACCCTACCAAGGTCAAAGGGCATGCCAGACCTGCCACAAAATCAATGGGCAGAGGCACAAAACAAATTACAGCCCTCCTGTACATGAGGGCCATTCAGCAAGTACCACAACAAGAGCAGGGGCAAGGATTTTACTCCAGACTTTTTCTAGTACCCAGGAAGGACAAATCCTGGAGACCAATTCTGGACCTATCTATTCTAAATATGATTCTGGAAGTTACAGAATTCAAGATGTTGACTCTTTAGCAGCTACTGCCCATGCTGGCCAAGAGGGCTTGGATAGTAGCTTCGGACCTAAAAGAGGCATACCTGCATGTCCCAATCAGACAGTCTTGCAGAAGATACCTCAGATTCATAGCTCTGAATTGCCCTTTGGTTTATATACTGCGCCCAGGGTCTTTACAAAATGCCTGGCACCAGTAATTGCATTTTGCAGACAAAAAGGAATTCAAATTTATCCCTACTTGGACGACTGCCTAATTCAAGCAGAGAACAAAGACACTCTTCTAAAGCATCTGGCGTTTGTAAAAATATTACTAATTGGCCTAGGGTACACAGTAAACGAAAAGAAATCAAAACTAGTGCCCTTTCAAGAGATTATATTCCTGGGTGCAAGCTTAAATACAACTGCCCAGATGGCTTATCTCATGCCAGACAAGCAAAAACAACTGACTACTTTAAGAAATTGGCAACAAAAACCCACTTAGCTGCAAGGAAAATCCTGCAGGCTTTGGGTTTCATGGCATCCTGCATTCTTCTAATTCCATATGCCAGCTTGCATATGAGGAAACTACAATGGTATCTGAAAAGTGTTTGGACTCAGCATTGCCACAGCCTGGAGACAGTAATTGCACTCATTCCCTGCCTACAACAGGAGTTTCGATGGTGGGCAGAAGCCTGTCACCACAACAAGGGTCTGCCATTCAGTTTACCCACAGCCAGACAGACACTGACAATGGATGCATCAGATTATGCCTGGGGGGCCCATATGGCAGGAAAATGTATTCAGGGCACATGGCCTGCAAACCAGATGCATCTTCACATCAATCAAAAAGAGATGCTAGCTGTTCAAAATGCCCTTACAGCTTTCAAGGACCTGCTTCATCCAGGACAATTACTGATAGACAACACTACGGTCATGTGGTACATAAACAAGCAGGGAGTTGCTCATTCCTACCCCCTTTGCAGACAAGCAATGACCTTATGGTACACAGCATTGACCTTTCAAGTTTACATGCAAGCACTATTCCTGCCAGGAAAAACAAATACTCTGGCAGACTAAGCAGAAACGTCATGGATCCCCACAAATGGAAACTGGATCCACAAGTCTTCAGGATGATAAGGAAATGGGGATGCCCAGACATCTATTTGCCTCCCCTCACAGCTGTCAATTGCAGAGATTTTGCACAAGGTTTTACACTACATGCCAGCACTGGTGCCCAATCCTGAAGAACTTGTCTCAAGGTCCAGCATGGATATTGCCTCAAACTTGTCACTTGCTGACCCAACAAAACAATCCGATCCTGCACAGCCAACTCAGGACCTTAAATCTGGCAGCATGGCGGATAATGTAGCCATTCTGAACACTACTTTCAAAAGCTGTTATGGATGTTATCTTGGAGGCCAGGAGGCCCAGTACCAGAAAATCTTATGCAGAAAAATGGAAGAGATTCTGTGCTTGGAACCAGGAACAAGGCATTGACACGTCTGTACCAAACATTCCTCAGATTTTACAATACCTGACTAAGGCCTTTCTCATCGATTAAGATTCATGCCTCTGCCATTTCTGCACATTACAGTACGGAACCACCTATCTTTTCTCACCCTTTAAGGCAGTACCTCAGAGGTGCCAAAAACATTAGGCCTCCAAGGAGAGCACCAATTGCGGCCTGGGACCTCAATTTTGTTTGTGAAAAACTCCCACTGCCTCCTTTCGAGCCAGCATCAACAGCGGATATTAAATTCTTATCCTGGAAAACAGCTCTGCTCCTAGCCATTACCTCTGCAAGGCGAGTCTCGGAGTTACAAGCACTCATGGCTGTGGAACCTTTAATCATTTTTCATCCAGACAGGGTTTCTCTGAGAACAAACCCTACATTTATGCCTAAGGATATGTCCAGTGTGGCCCTCTATCAAACCATTCACTTGCCTACCTTTTACCCAAATCCACAGAACAAGGGTGAGAAAATTCTGCATTCTTTGGACATACACAGGCAGTTACGCTTCTACTTGGACAGAACTAAAGCTTTCAGAAAGACTGAGCAGCTTCTAGTGTTATATGCTGCAGGATTACAAGGAAAGGCCATCTCAAAACAGACTTTCTAAATGGATAGGCCATTGCGTCCGTTTCTGCTATTCTCAACATGGCATATCAGTGCCTAAGGGCATTAGGCCTCATTCCACCAGAGCAGCAGCCACTTCAGCAGCCTTCCTCAGGGGAGTACCAACCAAAGAAATCCTAGAGGCTGCAACTTGGGAGTTCAGTGCACACCTTTACAAAGCACTACCACTTGTCTCTCTACTCCAAGTCCAGAGCAGGCTTAGTCACTGCAGTTCTGCAGGGCCTCATAGCCTCTCCTAGTCCTATTTAGCCCAGCCACCCTTCCTCAGTTTTGGGATTCAACCCAAGCGTAATAACTGCAACAGTGAAACACGAACATAGTACAGTTGTGTACCTACCATAAATGTACATAGTGTATTCACTGTTGCAGTTCAGGTTACCCACCCACCATCCCCCTTCTCTGCTGGGACTTATCTGCTCTTCTCTGTCCTATACAACCTTTTTGGTGTATTTGCTTGTAGATGAAGGAAATGTTTTTGTGTATGCATTTTGTTATTGATATATTTTTCAGCCTACCTATTTGGGGCACCTGACATCTGGGACAAGAAAAACTGAAGAAAATGGCGTCTGCTGCATCTTTTATACCCCTGGTGCACTGACGTCAGGGAAGAGGCGACTGCAACAGGTGCCGGACCTACACTTTGGAATTCTGGCCGACTGCAGGTGGCCTGCCAGCAGGATAACCCAAGAGTAATGACTGCAACAGTGAATGCACTCTAACATCTACATTTATGGTAGGTACACAATTGTACTTTTTATACCCCTGACGAACTGACGTCATGGAAGAAGGGACAGCAACCGCAGTACCCAAGACTTTGTTAATCAGGCCAACTGAGGGCTATCTGCAAGCAGATAACCCTAATATAATGACTGCAACAGTGAATACAGTCTTAACATCTACATTCATGGTACGTGTACACGACTGTACTTTTTTTCTGTTGCCCCTGTCCAAAAGGGAGAGTAAATTTCATAACAGCAGGTTCTCCCAATAAGTCTTTCCATACAACTCCTTCACCAACCTGGCAGGTTATCTTTTCTGGATGGCTTGTCCCCCTGTATGGCATGAATAAGTGGATACAGCATTCTGGCTGCAGTTTGACTAATTATCTTGAGTCTGATCATAACATCCACATTTCTGAAATTTCTGCTACTCAGGATGCAGTTAAACATCCTGCTGGCTTTTTTATATTTTAAGTTGAATATATGTAGTGGGTGTAATGCAGTAAAAAAAACTTAAGATCCAGTGTTTATTTTTTGTCGGATTCAACATGGATGTTTGATCAGATCTGACCTCCACTGAATTTTAAGCACTTGTGTTCCAGGGCTCTGACTTGCCCCTACCCATAATTCCTGGTACTGCACTCCAGTAGCTCGGATCTCATTTGCTGCCTGATTCCAGGCAGGTTCTCAAGAGCTCTTGTATTCTTTGAGTTTTAGAAGGTACTTATATAACTTAACCTTCCTCTGTTGGGAGACTTGTTTCCCTCTAGGTTTGGTATCTTTCATAGATACAGGTTAACTTAGTGGTGTGCTGATAAGTTTGGTTTAATCATTATTTGTGTGTCCTTTAGCAATAGTTAAAGGATTAATATTTATCATTGCATATGATTTTGTTGCTAAGAGTTTGACTTTTATCAGACTTTGGTAGTAATATTTGATAGTTTGTAGTATTTTTTAGTAAAGTGTTTTTCTAGTTAACCTGTTTTCATCCTGGCTGAATCTCATCTTTAAGAAGTGTTCATAATGTGGGTACAAATTGCGCACCCCTTAGGATCCTAACACTGTTCTGTTGTTGGAGTGCTGCCCATTTGGACACACAATGACCTTCGTGTGCCTGCTTTAGTGCTAGAGCCTTACAAGCTTGCTGTGACAAATTGGTGGTTAAGGAACTATTACCAACCACTACCACTGTTTTTTTTCTTCTGCCTCCCTTACCAGGAAGCAAGACAGGGCTCTGTTTACACTTAAGGCCCCAGACAAGGAGAAAGAGGAAAAGGAAAAAGACAAATCACCTATATCTAAAACTATTCTTGCATCTCTCCATTCCAATTGGAACCAGGTTCTTGCTCCTATTTTCCCCTCAGCTCTGGTTCTCCCCAGAACTGGTGAGCCCCAGATTGCACTCTTAGTCTTAAAGGAGAAAATTAACTCCAGGTGGTTTTCAGTGACTTAGTTTACCCGATTTATTGAGCTTCAGAGTATGATGTTGACACAATAATTAGAAAGTTCTTGGATGCAGATTCAGCTTGGGCTTTTGTTGGTGCCATCTACAGGGAATGTACTGACCATTGGCTATCCAGCTCCCCTACTATAATTACCTGTTGCAGTCCATCGCTTAGCTCTGACAATTCTGGGTCTGACCCATTCCAAAGTGCCCCTTTTGGTGCCAGATGTTCTTTGTGTTTCACTGTTGCAGTCATCACACTTGGGTTATCTGCCTGCAGGTAGCCCTCAGTCGGCCCAAATACCAGAGTCTTGGGATTTCTGCATTGGATGCTGTCGCCTCCTCTGATGTCAGGGTGTAAAACATGCAACAACGCCATAACATCAGCATTTCTTACCGCCGTAGTAGCCAGAAACAGTTGGCAAGTGTCGGTTGGCATCTACCTCAAATTTTCATTTTTCAAGTTTCAAACCTGAAGTCTTATAAAGCTAAGTACCACATTGGGAATCCTTTTTTCTTGCTCTAACCGATGTCAGAAAAAGTTAAATGTTCATAGTGTTTCACTGCTGCAGTCATTACACTTTGGTTATCCTGCCGTCGGGCGGTCCCGCAGTTGGCCAGAGTTCCAAAGTCTTGGACCGGCGTCTGTTGTTGTCGCTTCCCTGACGTCAGTGCGCCAGGGGTATATAAGATGCAGCCGGCGCCATTTTCTTCAGTCTTTCTTGCCGCGCGGTGCCCGAAGCAAAAGCAGTTCAAGTGTTGGTCGGCTGACTCCTGAGATTTTCAATTCGAATTTCAGAACCTAAGACTTCAATAAAGCTAAGTACCCTGTTGGGGAAACTTTTTCTTGCCTCAGACTGATGTCAGTAAAAGTTAAATTGTATTTCTTGTGGGAAGCAAATACCTCATAAGGATTTTCATTCTTACTGTATTCCATGCCTAGGCCCAGACCACAACATCACTAGTCTGTTTTGTGTTAGATTTAACAAACGCACTATTAAACATCTGTTTGACTTTGCTCGCCATTACTTTGGCCGAAGGTTCAATTATACCATGCCGTCGGAACAACAGACAACTGGAATACACAAAAAAATGCCAAGATAAGGACAGGTATCAGAGGCCCAAAACTGACTAAGCCTCTTCTAGGCCAGTCGCCGGTTTGCCGGTTCTCAGGT
Organism: Protopterus annectens; assembly: GCF_019279795.1. Lineage (NCBI taxonomy): Eukaryota > Metazoa > Chordata > Ceratodontiformes > Protopteridae > Protopterus > Protopterus annectens. The sequence goes on from NC_056747.1 coordinate 330,626,174, forward strand.
GCTTTCGCAGCCCCTGACACCAGCTACCTCAGAGCCACAGGCCGCCTCAGACTCCCACGTGGAGATGTCTAGGCCTCTGGAAACTCAAGGAATTGGGCCTATGGAAACTAACCCCTCAGATGGGTCTGGAGCCGTTGAGCAGGCATCTGCTTCTGAGGGTGTTTTCAGACCTTCACATCTTGCCATTAAATCCTACAGCCAAGTATAAAACTCCATTAAAGACAAAGAAGCAAGTACAGCATTCACTTGGACAGGCCTCCATACCTAAAAAAAAAAACAGATGCTTAAAATGGCCGAAGACTTGTTTACTCTGATCAGGGGATCCCATCCCCCTCCAGATAAAAGGCCTAGGCAGGATACAGACTGATTCCTCTGACCAGGTTTCCATTTCTTCTGATTCCTCTTCAGACCAGGGATACTCTTTACCCCCTTATGAGGACTCTGATGCTGAAGAATCCATTCCTTCAGCCTCTCCTCCTGAGGATTACTCTTTTGGGGAAACTTTACATACCATGAGGGAGCATTTCCACTGGGAGGGCCAGGATTACTCAAAATCCAAGAAAAGGCTCAGACTTTCTTTTATTGCCTCGGCACAGGCCCCTTGCTATTCCGCCAGTGTTAGATATTGTGGATGATGTGTTTTCTGAATCCAGTTTAAATCCTGACTTCTTTGCCCCCTGCTCCAGTCAAGCAAGACAGGTAATACAGAATCCCTGACTCTCTCATTTCTTTATAAAAACCTTGTTGCTGACCCAGAAACTATTTCCCAGGGTCCCAAAGGGGTAAAGGCTTCCACAGCTAAAAATCCAGTTTCCTCTGACAGGGACTGTAGAGCATTGGACAGATGGAGGAAGAACGTTTACACTTCTGCAACTTTAGCAGTGAGGGCTTTAAATTACCAGTTTCACATGCTTAAATACCAACAATATTTAATGTCTCTGTTAAAACAGAAAATGCTTACAAGTTCAGAACATCCTGACTAAGGAAATGCAGGATTTATTGCATGCAGCTGAACAAGCGGGAAAAAGTACTCTGCAATGTGGTTTTGATTCATTAGAGGCTTCTTGTAGAGCAGCAGTTACAGGATCTGTGATACGAAGGCATGCTTGGTTAAAAGAACAAGGTTTACCTGATCATGTTAAGGCAAAATTATTGAATGATCCTTTACAGCAGGATATTTTATTTGGTGTTAAGGCAGAAGAGGTATTAAAGAAAATGGAGGATAAGGCAAAATCTATGCAAACAGTGAAGGATTTCTTACAGGTACAGCCACCTCGATTTTAGCAGAAATTGGCCTTCCAAAAATTGGTCCTTTCGACTGTCAGACCACAGAGGCAGATACAGACTCCCAAGAGGCAGATCTCAGCCCCAAGGCTCTTAAAGACCACGACAGTGGGGTGTCGACCCCAAAAGGAGGGGAAACAAGTCACAACCTTATAGGAAGCAGTCCCAATGACTTCCCCCTTCAATTGCCAAGCACTTACCTTTTGGAAGCTCCCTTAGGGGGAAAACTAGCACTTTTTTCACAAAATTGGCATATAATCACCCAAGACAAATGGGTTCTGAATATTGTGTCTCAAGGTTACAGGTTCCACTTTCACACTCTACCAAGGCTAAAAGGAATGCCAGACCTGCCACCAAATCAATGGGCAGAGGCACAAAAACAAATTACAGCACTCATGGACATGAGTAAAATCCTCGTCCTTGTTCCTGTTGTGGTACTTTTTGAATAGCTCTCAAGACTTTTCCTGGTCCCCAGAAAGGACAAAGCCTGGAGACCCATACTGGACCTTTCAACTCTAAATACTTAACTGGATGTTCTAAAATTCAAAATGTTGACTTCAGCAGCTTCTTCCCATGCTGGGTAAGAAGGCTTGGCTTGTTACTTTGGACCTCAGAGGCATACCTGCATGTCCCCATCAGACAAAATTGCAGAAGATGCCTCAGATTCATAGCTGGTGCGATGCATTACCAATTCTCTGCACTGCCCTTTGGCTTATCTACTGCGCCCAGGGTCTTCACAAAATGCCTGGCACCAGTAATTGCATTTTGCAGACAAAAGAATTCAAATATATCCATACTTGGACTGCCTTATTCAAGCAGAGAGCAAGGACATTCTTCTAAAGCATCTGGCGTTCGTAAAACGATTGCTCATTTGCCTAGGGTAAACAGTAAATGAAAAGTCAAAACTAGTGCCCTCACGAGATATTCCTGGGTGCCAGCTTAAATACAATGGCCCAGATGGCTTATCTCACGCCAGAGAAGCAAAGACAACTGACTCGGTACTTTCAATTGATGGCAACAAAAACCCAACTCTCTGCAAGAAAAATTCTGCAGGCCTTGGGATTCATGGCATCCTGCGTACTACTACTACCACCATTTAAGATCCACTCTTCTGCCATCTTGGTTCATTACAGCACAGATCCTCCTATTTTCTCTCATCCATTGCTAAAACAGTACCTCAGAGGGGCTAAAAACATAAGACCGCCCCAGAGAGCACCAACTTGGGACCTCAGTTTTGTCTTGGAAAAACTAACGTTACCTCCTTTTGAGTCAGCCAATTCAGCAGAATTAAAATGTGTCATGGAAAACTGCTCTGCTTCTGGCAATAACCTCAGCACGAAGAGTCTGAGTTACAGGCACTAATGGCAGTGGAGCATTTTATCATTTTTCACCAAGACAGGGTTTCTTTAAGAACAAACCCTTCATTTATGCCAAAGGTGGTCTCCAGTGTGGCTCTTAACCAAACTATCCACTTGCCAACTTTTTATCCAAATCCCCAGAATAAAGGGGAGAGACTTTTGCATTCATTGGACATACACAGACAGCTACGTTTCTACTTGGACAAAACAAAAGCTTTCAGGAAAACTGAGCAATTGTTTGTAGCATATGCAGCAGGATCACAGGGAAAGGCTATTTCAAAGCAGACCATTTCAAAGTTTCTGCTACACACAGCATGGGAAAACTGTACCTAGCAACATTAGGCCACATTCCACCAGGGCAACAGCCACTTCAACTGCCTACCTTAAAGGAGTACCTACGAAAGATGTCCTGGAAGCTGCAACTTGGAGTTCAGTGCACACCTTTACCAAACATTATTCACTTGCCTCTATTCTAAATCCAGAGCTGGCTTTGCCACTGCAGTGCTGCAGGGCCTCATAGCCACCCCAAATCCTCTATAGAACCAGCCACCCTACCTCAGCTTTGGGATTCAACCCAAGTGTAATGACTGCAGCAGTGAAACACGAAGAACATGGTACAGTTTTGTACCTACCATAAATGTAGATGTTAGAGTATATTCACTGCTGCAGTCAAGGTTACCCTCCCTCCATCCCCTCTTTCTTAGCTGGGAGTTATCTATACATTTCTGTCCTATACTACCTATGTGGTGTATTTGCTGGTAACTGAAGGTTTGGGTTTTACCTTTTATGTATGTTTTATTAGCAATGTGTATTGCCTACCTATTTGGGGGCACCTGACATCTGGGGCAAGAAAAACTGAAGAAAATGGCGTCTGCTGCATCTTGTATACCCCTGGCGCACTGACGTCAGGGAAGAAATGACAGCAGCTGACACCAGACCAAAACTTTGGTTCTCTGGCCGACTGCGGGACCGCCTGACTGCAGGATAACCCAAGTGTAATGCCTGCAGCAGTGAATACACTGTAACATCTACATTTATGGTAGGTACAAGACTGTACTTTGTCTTGCCTGTGGAAAGCAAATACCTCACAGAGATGATCGTTCTTACTGCGTCACCTGTTTAGGTCCGGACCATGACGTCCCTTGCTGTTGGTTTTGTGCCTTGTTGAACGCATGAACTATTAGTCATCGGGCTGTTTTTGTCTCTAAATTCTTTCGCTCTTTCTCTGTATTCCGAAATGGCATTGGTAAGCCATCCAACTACCGACCTTCCAAAAAAACACAAAGATAAAGACACAGATCGCATAGGTCCAAAACTGCTGAAGATGCTTCTGTTAAGCTAGTCGCCAGTCTGCTGGTACTCTGAGGTGCTTTTGCAGCCCCTGTTACCTGCTTCTGCAGATTCACAGGCCTCTACTGAGACCCATTCGGAGTCCGGTGTGCCCCAAGATGCTGACTATGGAACCTGTGGGTGTCTGTACCTTGGATGGGTCTGGAGCCGCTGTGCAGGCACCGGCTTCTGTGTGTATTCAGACCCTCTGATGTTCGTATTAAACAGACTACTTTAGTTAATGACTAATGTCTACCGAATTTCTCAGGCCCAGAGTTTGCACTACGCCTAGGAAACGGACGACCAAAGCACATTCTCAAGCTCCCATGTCACAAACAAATGCTTAGATTGGCTGAAGACCTTAATACTTTAATTAGGGGAAGCCCTCTTTTCCCCTCTAAAAGACCGTTGATTTTCCTTCAGACCATGACTCTGATCCCTGTGATTTCCAGGACATGCAGTTATCTATCTGAGGCTCGGATGCAGAGGAGTCAATTCCTTCAGCCCCGCCCCCCCCCTCCCCCCCCCCCCCCCCAGAGGACCTTTCTTTCGGTGAAACCTTGCATACCCTAAGAGAACATTTCTGCTGGGAATACCAGGGATACCCACAGTCCAAAAAGACTCCGGGGAATTTTTAGACTTTCCTCAGCATAGGCCTCTAGCTATTCCCCCTGTCCTGGATACTGTAGATGTCTTCATGGAATCCAGCCTTATCCTTGATACTTCCTGCTCCTAGAAAGCTTGGCAGGTACTACAGAGTACCTGACTCTCAGAATTTTCTCTTTAAAAACCTCACTGCGGATCCTGAGGCCATTTCCCAGGGACCTCAAGGTAGTAAGGCTTCTATAGCCAAAAACCCTACCCCTCCGGACAGGGATTCTAGGGCTCTAGACAGATGGGGTAAGAAGATGTATACCTCTGGAACTCTTGCCATCAGGGCATTAAATTGCCAGATGTTCATTGTTACACTGCTGCAGTCATTACACTTGGGTTATCCTGCCGTCAGGCGGTCCCGCAGTCTGCCAGTGTACCAAAGTCTTGGTCTGGTGTTGGTTGCTGTTGCCTCCTCCCTGACGTCAGTGCGACAGGGGTGTACAAGATGCAGCCGACACCATTTTCTTAAGTTTTTCTTGCCGCGCGGTGCCCGAAGCAGAAGCAGTTCGCAAGTGCTGGTCGGCCGACTCCTGAGATTTTCATTCCGAATCCAGAACCGAAGTCTTCTAAAAAAAATTCAAGTACCCCGTTGGAGAAACTTTCTTGCTTCAGACCGATGTCAGTAAAAGTTAATAACTGTATTTCTTGTGGGAAGCAAATACCTCCTAAGGATTTCCACTCCTATTGTATTCCATGCCTAGGCCCTGACCATGACGTCACTGGTCGGTTTTGTGCTAGGTTTAAAAAACTCACTATTAAACGTCTGTTTGATTTTGCCCGACATTATTTTGGCAGAAAATTAAATTGCAGTATGCCGTCAAATTCCGACTACCACATTGCATAAAAAGTACAAAGACAGGCTTCAGAGGCCCAAATCTGACGACGAGGCCTCTTCTAGGCCGGTCGCCGGTTCTCCGTTTTTCAGCGAGGCTCCTACGCAGCCCCTGACCGCTTCCACAGAACCACAGACTGCCTTCGACTCCCACGTGGAGCTGGCTGGGCCTTCGGACGCACTAGGTTTTCAGCTTTCCTATCTTAACCCTACAGAAGGAACCGAAGTAGCTGAGCAATCCACAGCTACAGAGGGTGTTTTCAGACCTACCCAGTTAACCATTAAAAACCCTCTGCTAATTCTAAGCCCCCCTTAAAAGCAAAGAAAGATGCATTTCTCTCCAGGGCAGGCTTCCATGCCTGAGAAACAAATGCTAAAAATGGCCGAGGACCTAATCACCCTGATCAGGGGGTCCCATCCCCCTTCTGATAAAAGGCCCAGACAGGATGCAGACTATGAATCTTCTGAACAGGTATCCATTTCCTCAGACTCTTCCTCGGACGTAGGATATTCTTTGCCCCCTTATGAGGATTCTGATGCTGAGGAATCAATTCCATCAGCCTCTCCACCTGAGGATTACTCCTTTTGGAGAGACTTTACATACCATGAGGGAACATTTCCATTGGGAAGGCCAGGATTACTCAGAATCCAAGAAAAGGCTCAGACTTCCTTTTATTGCCTCAACACAGACCCCTTGCTATCCCGCTAGTTTTGGATATTGTGGATGATGTGTACACTGAATCCAGTTTAAACCTTGACTCCTTACCCCCAGCCCCAGTTAAACCTGATAGATATTACAGAGTCTCTGACTCTTAAATTTCTGTACAAAAGCCCTGTTGCTGACCCTGAAACTATTCTCAGGGACCCAAAGGGATTAAGGCCTCATCAGCAAAAAACCCAGTTCCCTCTGACAGATTCCAGAGAATTAGACAGATGGGCAAGAAGGTATATACGTCTGCAACTTTAGCAATGAGAGCCTTGAATTGCCAGTTTCACATGCTAAAATATCAGCAATTTCTGATGTCTCAGTTGAAACAAAAGATGCTTCCAGATTCAGATCCTCCTAATCTTAAATGCAGGAATTATTGCATGCAGCTGAACAAGTGGGAAAACCTACTTTGCAATGTGGGTTTGAATCCTTAGGCCTCCTGTAGAGCAGCAGTTACAGGCTCTGTAACTAGAAGGCATGTTTGGTTAAAAGAACATACGTTACCAGATCATGTTAAGGTAAAATTATTGGATGCACCTTTGCAGCGGGATGTGCTGTTTGGAGTTAAGGCAGAGGAGGTATTAAAGAAGATGGAGGATAAGGCAAAATCTATGCAAACGGTGAAGGATATTTTACAGGTTCAGCCTCCTCGTTTTAGCAGAAATTGGCCAACAAAGAATTGGTCCTTTCCAGTCACAGATGGACCTCAAAGGGGCCGATACAGACGTCCAGGCGGTATAGGTCAGACACAAGGCCCTTACAGGCCTCTACAAAGGAGTACACCAGGCCAGAAAGAAGGGGAAGACAGGCCTCAGCCTTATAAAAAGCAGCCTTACTGACTTTCCGCTGCAGCTGCTGAACAGCTCTCTTGGCAGCCCCCTTAGGAGGAAAACTGGCACTTTTCTATCACAACTGGCATTGCATCACCAAAGACAAATGGGTTCTCAGCATTGTATCTCAAGATACAGGTTCCACTTTCACACTGCCAAGGCTAAAAGGAATGTCAAATCTACCACCAAATCAATGGGCAGAGGCTCAAAAACAAATTACAGCACACGTGAGCTATTCAAAAGGTACCACCACAGGAACAAGGACAAGGATTTTACTCAAGACTCTTTCTGGTTCCCAGAAAGGACAAAGCCTGGAGACTCATTCTGGAACTTTCTTCACTAAACACTTACCTGGATGTTCCGAAATTCAAGATGTTGACACTACAGCAGCTTCTTCCCATGCTGGGCAAGAAAGCTTGGCTTGTGACTTTGGACCTAAAGAGGCATACCTGCATGTCCCTATCAAGCAAAACTGCAGAAGATACCTCAGATTTCTAGCTGGTTCAATGCACTATCAATTCTCTGCACTGCCCTTTGGCTTATCTACTGCGCCCAGGGTCTTCACAAAGTGCCTGGCACCAGTAATTGCATTTTGCAGGCAAAAAGGAATTCAAATTTATCCATACCTGGACGACTGCCTGATTCAAGCAGAGAGCAAGGACATTCTACTAAAGCATCTGGCGTACGTAAAAAAGTTAAGTTACCTGGGGTACACAGTAAACTAAAAGAAATCAAAACTAGTGCCTTCACAACAGATAATATTCCTGGGTGACAGCTTGAACACAATGGCCCAGACGGCTTATCTCACGCCAGACAAGCAAGGACAACTGACTCAATATTTTCATTTAATGGCAACAAAGACCCAACTCCCTGCAAGAAAAATTCTGCAGGCCTTGGGCTACATGGCATCTTGCATACTAGTAATTCCATATTACTGAATTTCCTGCCTGCACTTATTTTTAAAATCATTTTTTTTCTTAACTTGCATTTTGTCTGTCTCTGGCCTAGCACTCAAGTGTGGGGTCATTTACTGCACTGTTCTAACTTGATACTTGTGAACCTCTGCTTTCCTTTAAAAAAAAAAAAAAAAAAACTTGCTTTTTTCCCCACTTTTCTGAGATTTAAAAAAGTTCAGTTACAGATTTGCTGTTCTGAACTGTTTGTAAGTTTCTTGGAGGCCATTGTTTGCTTGGGCTAAAGGGAAGTCTGTGTTCATCAGTGGCAGTGATAAACATTGAGCAGCCTGCCTGCCCCTGTGGGAGTGGTTACTGCCTTGAAACTGTAGTTTTATTGGCCATTTTGGGTCAATTCCAAACTCCTTGATCTCCTTCTCTTAAAACCCTCTCTTGTGCGTTTTTGCGCGTTTTTGCGCATAGCACAACATCGGGCAGCGCCGCCTAATTGGGTTTAAACTATTCCTGGCTCCACGAAGTCTGCGCTTCACTTTTCCCTTAGAACTGCTCTCTCTCTCAAATTAAACACCATATTCTCATTCTAAGGCCCCTCACTGGTCCAAATAAGTAATCTTACAAGTTAGCACTAATAAACCATAAGCACTACTTACTCTTATATTCTCTACGATTACCTTGTCCCCTATTGGTCCGTTTTAATTCAGTTCCCTATATTACTCTAGCATGTCCAAAGGTCAGTCAATGGTTTCCTCTCCAGTCCAGCTGGTGAATCTGGGAATTTTGAGGCAGTTACAACTGTCTCATGTACACTGACAACCCTCTCCTCCTCCAAACAGATTCAAATATATGAGAGATGCAACCATTTAGCCAAACTGGAGGCTGAGCGCTCTCATCTCAAAACTGGTGTAACCAGTCACGAGGAGAAGGTAACCTCACACAACACAATAACAGTATCGCATAGTCCCACCACAACAGCGAACCAAACACATAAAAACACAAAAACATACTCTGAGGCTCTAAATAAAAATCTACCTAAGCAACAGAGACCTCCAAAGCAGACATCCAAGCAAACGCTACCCCAAAACAAAACACGTACAACACATAGCACACAGTGTGCCAAGCAGTCACAGCCCTTAAGGCTGAATAACACACCTGATACCCTTGTAATAGGTGACTCTATTGTCAGACACACTGACGTCCCGCTCACCAAGCTGAATAAAGTGAACGTCACAGTGAGCTGCCTTTCGGGCGCTAGGATCCGCCACAACGCAAGCACTCGGGTCACTCCAAAGCAAATACAAATATGACTGTCATTGTACATGCTGGCGTGAATGACCTGAGACGTACCTCCCTGGACTACATGAAAAGAGACATAGAGGAGCTCTCTGATCATGTAGCCCAGGCCGGTATGACCCTGACCTTGAGCAGCATCTTACCCTCACCTAGAATGATGCCACAGTATAAAGACAAAATGATCGATTTTAACAATTGGCTAAAATGTTGGTGTCATTCAAAGGGGATCCAGTGTCTGTCAGCCTGGGATGACATGCTCGACAAGCCACGTTGCTTCGCTAGGGACGGCTTGCACCGGTCACCCCTGGGCTTTCGGATATTGGCAAAGGCTCTTGCCACCCCCACAGTGCCTTTTTTAGGCAAGGCTCAAAAGTCAAACCCACCTCCATAGACAGCACAAGGAACAAGAAACTAAGGGTAATGCTGCTTAAACGCCAGAAGTTTTAACCTCAAGATGCATGCACTTGAAGCTCTCCTCAGTATGGAGATCATCGATATATGTGCAGTGACAGAAACTTGGTTCAAGGCTCCAGAGAGCACCCCAGCACTACCAGGTTATACCTCGTATCATGCTTTTCGGCCCCAAAACCCAGACCGAACCACAAAAGGAGGGGGAGTTTCCATATTTATCAAGGATATCCATACCTCCAGGTTAGTGGCAGTGCACGAAGTATCGGAGACCTTCCATGTGCAACTGACAGTGGGCAAGACTGCTTTTCAGTTTCTAGCATCCTACAGACCACCCTCTCAGTCAGGAATCCCACTCGGCTTTCCTGAAAACATCGGAGAACACCAAGATCTCTCCGAACACCATTATATTGGGCGACTTCAACTACCCAAACATAGACTGGGAGCATTACTCAAGCCTCAGCACCTTAGCCCAAAGATTCCTGGAATTTATAAACTCAAATGCTATGGAACAACTAGTCACCACTCCCACAAGAGGGGAAAACATACTAGACCTGATCATTACCAACATGGGGACTCTATGCTCCATACCAGAAGTATATCCCTCATTGGTAAGATCAAACCATAAATTTAATTTCACTGGATATCCACATCCCGACCCCACCCCCAGCCAGAAAACCAGAGTGAAAAACTTCTCAAAAGCGAACTTCACACTTCTCAAAACTGAAGTGGAATCCTTCAAGGCCCCAGGGCCAGTGGAAACTACGGCCCAAACTGCAGAATCCTATATAAACGCATTCTACGGACATCTCCAGGAATGCCTGGATCATGCTATTCCAAACAAAATCAAGACCCAATCATCCAAAGGCAGGCGTCCAGTCTGGTGGACCCCAGCCATAAATAAATTTTGCAACAGGAGGAAGCTACTACATGATGGAGCAAAATCCCTAAAAGGGAAGGCATCTCTGATCAGTACTAGCAAAAAATTACGATCCCTCATAAAATCCTCCAAGGCCAGCTTCGAGAGAAAAATTGCACAGTACACTAAAGACAATCATAAGGCTTTTTTCAGTTGTTAGGAACCTGGGATGCAACTCCCAGACTTGCTCTGAGTTGATTCTAAACGACAAAAAATACACTGAACCCACAGACATCGCCAATATCCTGGCAGACAGGTTCAGTGCAAACTTCTCCACCTCCTCCCTCCCAAAAGAGCAAGTATCTATCCCGGCAAGAGTGCAGCCTCCCAAACATCTCTGATGCTCAGGTGAAGGCCGCCCTCTCCAAAGCAAAAAAAACTGCTTCCATGGGACCAGATGGCGTCCTACATGAACTCCAAGAAGAACTAATCCCTCAAGTAAAACTGCTGTACAATCTCAGCCTCACTACAGGATACGTGCCCAAAGAATGGCGTACAGCAACAGTGGTCCCACTCCACAAAGGTGGCGCCTCTGCGGACACTGGAATCGCCCCATAAGCCTGACTAGCCTAGTATGCAAGGCTATGGAGGGGATCATCATGGAACTCGTAAACAAAGACATTGGGGACCTACAGACACTAGATCCTACCCAATTTGGCTTCAAGGGCAGATCCTGCCTTTTGAACCTGGTCGACTTCTTCGAAACAGTCACCAAGGCCATAGATGAAGGGAAGGTAGTCCACACAGCCTATCTGGACCTCGCAAAGGCATTTGACACAATACCCCACTCGGTTATCATAGATAAGCTATCCAGCCTAAATATAAACCTCTATGTCACAAGATGGGTCACAAACTGGCTCAAAGACAGAACCCACAGAGTCAGAGTTGCTGGAGCCATGTCAGACTCGAAACCAGTCACAAGCGGCGTCCCACAAGGTTCTGTCCTGGGACCTCTCTTGTTTGGTATTTACTTTTCTGAGGTACAGGCCAACGTGGGAGGACTATGGCACACCAAGTTCGCAGATGACTGCAAACTGGGCGCCATAATAGACTCTCCAGCTGACACACACCTCCTTCAAAAAGGTCTCGCAGGGATGGATAACTGGTGCCAGAGCCATGGTCTAAAGCTAAATGCCAAAAAATATATAGTCATACCCTTTGGCAAAAACAATGTGCCCACAAATTACCACATAGGTGGTAACCCATTAAGTACAGAGAAAGTAATTGGGGATCTGGGGACCCAAGTTGATGGCAATCTCTCCTTTGACAACCACATTGCCAAAGTGGTTAGAAAGACCTTCTACATAGCCCACCTCATCATGAAAGGATTCACATCTAGATCGAGAGAGGTAATCGTGCCCCTTTATTGATCCCTCAGGCCCATCATAGAATACAATGCCCCCTTTGGGATGTACCTTACCCGACACCTGCAGCAATTGGAAAGACTCCAAAAGTAGCTCACCAGGAGCATCAAGGGACTCAAACAGATGCCATATGCTGCTCGCTTAAAAAAAACTCCAGCTCTACTCAGTTGCATACCGCCTACTTTGAGGCGATCTATGCCTGACATATAAAGCTATGTCCAACCCAGAATTAATGGACATGCTCCACCTTAGTAAATCTAAATCCCTTAGAGCCATGCGCTCGAGGGACTTGAACCTCAGCACAGAAATAAATAGAACATGCTGGAGGGACAGATTCATAACCCAGAGACTCCCTTCGCTCTGGAATAAATTCCAATTCATGTTAGGCAGAGCACCTCAGTGACTCTCTTAAAGAGGAATCTTGATGAGTGGATGGGGGATCGTAGGTTTGTCCGGGGATTACTTCCGTGTCACTATTAGACAGAGGCAAAGTAAACTAAACTTTAAAAAGGGCACATTATACTCAAATCAAGGGGTGGCGTAAGCGAAACACAATCGGGCTAGGCTTATAAATGCCCCAGGGCAGATAGCCTAGTATGAACCTATGAACCATATGCCAGACTGTATATGAGGAAACTATAATGGTACCTAAAGAGTGTATGGTCTCAACGCTGTCAAAATTTGGAAACAGTTATACCACTAATTCCTTGCCTACAACAGGAGTTTCGATGGTGGGTACAGGCTTGTCACCTCAACAAGGGACAGCCTTTCACTCAACCCACAGCCAGGCAGACACTGACAACAGATGCATTGGATTACTCTTGGGGAGCGCACATGGCAGGAAAATGTATCCAGGGTGAGTGGCCCACAGAGCAAAGACATCACATCAAAAAGAGATGCTAGCTGTACAAAGTGCTATTATAGCTTTCAAGGACCTGCTGCATCCAGGACAATTACTACTAAAGACAGACAGCACAGTTATGTGGTATATAAATAAGCAAGGGGGCACACACTCCTATCCCCTCTGCAGACAAGCTATGACCTTGTGGAACACGGCTCTAAACTACCAAGTTCATCTGCAAGCACAATTCCTGCCAGGAGAGAAAAACACTGGCAAACGACCTAAGCAGAAACATTATGGAGCCACACGAATGGGAACTGAACCCACAAATATTCAGAATGATAACACAAAAATGGTGGAGCCCGGACATGGATCTTTTTGCTTCCCCAAAGAACTGCCAATAACAGAAATTCTGCACAAGGAGCTAGCATCCACAAGCATGTAAAGTGGATGCCCTCTCATTCAGCTGGAAAAAGCTGCAAGTATACGCTTTCCCTCCTTTACCTCTCCTTCCAAGGGTACTCATAAAAGCCAGGCAGGAAGAGCCAAAAATTATCCTGATTGCACCAGACTGGCCACGCCAGCACTGGTACCCATTCTTAAAAAACTTACCACAAGAACCACACTGGATTTTGCCTCAAATCCCACAGTTGCTGACAGCACAACAATCAGATACTTCACAGCCAGCTAAAGACCTTAAATCTAGCTGCATGGAAAATTCCTTGGTCCAGCAAGCAATGCCTCTCTCCAAAGCTGTTATGGATGTCATTCTGGAGGCCAGAAGGCCTAGCACCAGGAAATCATACTCTTGATAAATGGAAGAGATTCTGTGCCTGGAACCAAGCACACAGCCTTGACCTTCTTGTCCCAAACATTCCTCAGATACTTCAATACTTAACTGAGATGCTGGACAAGGGACTCTTTTTCATCCATCAAGATCCACGCCTCAGCTATTTCTGCTCATTACAACATGGATCCACCAATTTTTTGTAATCCTTTGCTCAAACAGTACCTCAGAGGGGCTAAAAACATAAGACCACCCCGTAGAGCACCTACACCAACTTGGGACCACAACTTTGTTTTGGAAAAATTAACTTTACCTCCTTTTGAGCCAGCTAACACAGCAGAATTAAAATGCATCTCTTGGAAAACTGCTCTGCTACTGGCAATAACATCAGCACGAAGAGTTTCAGAATTACAGGCACTAATGGCAGTGGAACCTTTCCTCATCTTCCACCAGGACAGGGTGTGTTTAAGAACTAACCCTAGGTTTATGCCAAAGGTGGTATCTAGTGTGGCTATAAACCAAACTATTCATTTGTCAACTTCTTATCCAAAACCACAGAACAAAGGGGAGAGACTACTACATTCTTTGGACATTCACAGACAGTTGCGCTTCTACTTGGACAAAACCAAAGCTTTCAGAAAATCTGAGCAATTTTTGGTAGCATATGCTGCAGGAGCACAGGGAAAAGCCATTTCAAAGCAGACTATTTCAAAATGGATAGGACACTGTGTACGTTTCGGCTATACCCACCATGGGAAACCTGTACCTAGAAGCATTAGATCTCTCTCCACCAGGGCTACAGCCACTTCAGCTGCCTAACTCAGAGGAGTACCTACGAAGGATATTTTGGAGTTCTGTGCATACCTTCACCAAACATTGCCATTTGCCTTTATACTCCAAATCCAGAGCTGGCTTCGCCACTGCTGTACTTTAGGGCCTTATAGCCACCCCTAATGCCTTATAGATCCAGCCACCCTACCTCAGCTTTGGGATTCCACCCAAGTGTAATGACTGCAGCACTGTAACACTATGAACATAGTACAGTTTTGTACCTACCATAAATGTCGATGTTAGTGTAAACACTGCTGCAGTCCAGGTTACCCTCCCTCCTTCCCCTCTTACTTTCTGGTACTTCCCATAGGTAATAAAGGGTTAGATGACCTAGGTGAGTATTTGCTGGTAACTAAAAATGGTTGTTTGCTTTTCTTTTGTATATTTTACTAGCAATTTGAATTGCCTATCTATTTGGGGGCACCTGACATCTGGGGCAAGAAAAACTGAAGAAAATGGCGTCGGCTGCATCTTGTATACCCCTGTCGCACTGACATCAGGGAGGAGGCGACAGCAACCGACACCGGACCAAGACTTTGGAACTCTGGCCGACTGCCGGACCGCTTGACGGCAGGATAACCCAAGTGTAATGACTGCAGCAGTGTTTACACTCAACATCTACGTTTATGGTAGGTACAAAACTGTACTTTTCACATGTTGAAGTACCAGCAGCATATTATTGATCTAATTCAACAAAAAATGTTGATTCCTGATTGTGCAGAAAATAAGGACTTACAAGACTTAATGCATTCTGCAAACCAAGTTAGTAAACATTCTTTGCAGTGTGGTTTTGATGCCTTAGAAGCATCTTGCAGGGCTCTCACTGGGTCTGTTCTGAGAAGGCATGTTGGGCTGAAGGAACGGATCTTGCCAGACCATGTCAAGGCAAAATTACTTGATGCTCCGTTAAACCAAGACTGGCTGTAAAGCAGAAGTTCTTAAAAAGATAGAAGAAAAAGCTAAATCCATGCAGACTGTTAGATTTCTTACAGGTACAGCCACATAAATTCAGTAGGCATTGGCCTTCAAAAAATTGGTCCTTTCCAGACATTTTCAGCCCAAACCTGGGGGCAACAGACCACAAAGACTACAGTCTCAGGGTATGCACAGATCTAAACAATGGAGTGCTCCCTCCTCAAAAACTGTGAGTGGTAAGCCACCCCCCCCCCCAATGGAAAAAGTTTACAATGAGTTGTTTTTAACCCTTCCCAGCCATGCTCTAGTACTTGCACCCCTAGGATGAAAACTTGCTCTGCATGCAAAAAACGGAGTATATTATCCTGGACCCCGATGGGTCTTAAAACGTTATATCCCAGGGATACAGATTCTATTTCCACTCTGTCAACCCCAAGCGGATTGGCAGACCTTCCTCCATACCACTGGACAGAGGCCCAAAAGCAAGTACTTTCTCTTATCAGTATCAGGGCTATTCAACCTGTGCCAGCAGAGCAAAGGAGACGGGGTTTCTACTCCAGGTGTTCCTGGTGCCCAGGAAAGAACTCTTGCACCCTATTCTGGATCTGTCAACCCTAAGCACCTTCCTGGTGGTACCAAAATTCAAAATGCTTACACTCCAGCAGCTCCTTCCTATGCTAGCCAAGGACTCCGGGCTAGTCACCCTAGACTTAAAAAGAAGATTCTCTGCACATCCCATAAGGGAATTTTGCAGGAAATATTTGTTTCAGGGCAGGCTCTATGCGCCATCAGTTCTCTGCACTTCCTTTGGCTTATCTACTGCGCCCAGGGTATTCACAAAATGCCTGGCTCCAGCCATTGCTTATTGCAGGCAGAGAAATATTAAGTTTTACCCATTCTTGGACGATTGCCTGATGCAGGCAGGCCGTCAAGAATTGCTACTTCAGCACCTGACATTTGTAAAGAGACTCATAACGTCTCTGGAGTATGCCATCAACAAAAATAAATCACATCTGGTACCCAGCCAAAAGTGTATTCTTGGGAGCAAGCTTGAACACAACTTCCCAGATGGCATTCCTTACTCCAGAAAAGCAGGTTTTTTTGACAACTTATTTCAAGCTACTGGCCACCCAAAAACCGCTATCTGCAAGAAAAATACTGCAAGCCCTGTGGTTCATGATTGGGGGCTCACATGGCAAGCAAATGCGTTCAAGGCAAATGGAGCCCAGGACAAATTTACCTGCATATCAATTAAAAAGAAATGTTAGCTGTACAGAATGCACGGACAGCCTTCAAATACCTTATCTTGCCAGGACAACTCGTGATAAAGACAGACAAAAATAAGTTATGTGGTACATAAGCACTGGGGAACTGACTCCTACCGACTCTGCATGTTAGCCATGACACTCTGGAACACAGCCTTAAGCAACCAAGTGCACCTGCAAGCTCAGTTCTGCCAGGCAAACAAAATTCACTAGCAGACTTGAGCAGAAATCTAATGGACACCCACATGGCTTTTCATCCAGAAAAAAGGAGGTCATTGTCCCACTGTACTCATCCCTCATTAGACCCATTAGAGTACAATGCCCCATTTGGTATGTACCTCACAAGATATTTGCAACAGCTGGAAAGGCCACAGAATTACCTCACTAAAAGAATCACAGGCCTAAAGCAGATGCCATATGCTGACTGTCTTACAAAAAAAACTCCAGCTATACTCTGTGGCATTTAGTCTACTCTGAGGCGATCTCTGCTTAACATAAAAGGCCATGTCATACCCTGAGCTGTTGGACTTGCTCCACTAAAAGAAATCCCAGTCCCTCAGCCACATGCTTCAGGGATCTAAACCTTCTCGTCACAATGAACAAAACATGCTGGAGGGATAGGTTCCTGACCTAGAGACTCCCCCATACTCTGGAATAGACTGCCCATACATGTCAGGCAGAGCGCCTCATTCACCCTCTTCAAAAGAAACCTTGATTGGATGGGAGGTAGGAAATTCACCCCGAGCATCATGTCAGTCGCCCTGCTAGACGGGTTCAGAGAAGTAAATATTGTGGGAAGAAATATTCAGGGAATTCTTATGGCTAGGCTTGCATAGGCCCTAGGGTCGATAGCCTAGTACCAATTTATGAACCTATGTATTCTGATTCTGTATGCAAAACTGCATACGAGGACACTCCAATGGTACTTAAAGTCCCTGGTGTCAACATTCCCAGGACCTGGAAGCGGTGATTCCTATCATTCCTTGTCTAAGGACAGAGTTCCTTTGGTGGGCAGAGTCTTGCAACCACAACATGAGACTCCCTTTCTCACCACCCCCCGCCGTCCAAACTCTGACAACAGACACATCAGACTATGCATGGGGGTGCTCATATGGCGAGCAAATGCATTCAATGCAAATGGAGCCCAGGACAAATTTACCTTTATATCAATCAAAAAAAAAAATAGCTGTACAGAATGCATTGACAGCCTTCAAATACCTTATCCTGCCTGGACAACTCCTGATAGAGAGACATTACAGTTGTGGTACATAAACAAGCAGTGGAGAACTGACTTCTACCCACTCTGCAGGTTAGACATGACACTTTGGAACACTGACTTAAGCAACCAAGTACACTTATAAGCTTCATTCTGCCAGGCAAACGAAATTCACTAGCAGACTTGAGCAGAAATCTAATGGACCCACATGATTGGAAAATGGAACCAAACTCAGACTTCTAATAACACAGGTAGGGGACACCAGAGGTGAACCTCT
>NC_056747.1:330656696-330707974 GCF_019279795.1 Protopterus annectens
ATGTTGTGGAAGATGTGTTTGCAGAGGCCTCACTTAATCCTGATTCTTTGCCTCCTGCTCCAGTTAAACCGGACAGGTATTACAGGGTGCCTGAAGCTCATAAATATCTGTATGAGTCCTAGGGCGGACCCAGAAACAGTTAGTCAGGGACCTAAGGGTGTCAAGGCCTCTGTAGTAAAAAATCCGGTTCCTCCAGATAGAGGCCAGAGCTTTGGATAGATAGGTAAAGAAAGTCTATACTTCTTCCACCTTAGCTATGAGGGCTTTGAATTGCCAGTTTCACATGTTGAAATATCAAAACTATCTTCTTTCTCAATTGAAGTCTAAGGTAGATGCTCTGGCGGAAGGCATTGAGTGTAAAGAATTACAAGATTTGGTACATGTTTCTGAGCAGGTGGGTAAGCATTCTTTACAATGTGGATTTGATGCTGTACAGGCCTCGTCTAGGGTGGCTGCCACTGGGTCAGTTCTTCGCAGGCACGCCTGGCTGAGGGATCAGAACTTATCTGACCATGGTAAGACAAGGATTTTAGATGCTCCTTTACAGTCTGATGTATTGTTTGGTTCTCCTGTGGAGGCAGTTTTAAAGAAAATGGAAGACAAGGCTAAGTCTATGCAGACTGTTAAAGATTTTTTGCAAGTTCAGCCTCCAGTTTAGTAGGAATTGGCCTGCTAAGGGGTGGACGTCCTTCTTATGATTCACAGTCTAGGGGAAGATCTAGACGTGGTAGGGGTAGAGCTCAGGGCTCTTTCAGACCTAGAACAGGGAGTTCACCTGCACAGTCTTCGGGTGAGGGCAGGGGCCAGTCCTTTCGTAAACAGGCCCAATGACCTACCTTTTCAGCTGCCAGAGCCTTCTTGTCTGGCAGCACCTTTGGGAGGAAGGTTGGCACTCTTCAAAGAAAATTGGAGTTTAATTACCCAGGACAGATGGGTATTGGATATTATACACCAAGGTTACAGGTTTTATTTCCATACCTTGCCTCCTTTCAAAGGCATGCCAGACGTTCCTCCTCAGCAAAGAATAGAGGCTCACAAACAAATTTCTCTGCTGCTGCAAATAGGGGCTATACAGCCGGTCCCTCTGCCAGAAGTAGGCCTAGGATTTTATTCTCGCCTGTTCCTAGTACCAAAGAAGGGGAACACGTGGAGACCAATTTTGGATTTATCTATCCTCAACACTTATCTGGACATTCCCAAGTTCAAAATGTTGACGTTACAACAGCTTTTACCTCTGCTGGGCAAAGATCACTGGATGGTGACTCTGGATCTCAAGGAGGCTTACCTTCATGTTCCTATCAGGCTAAGTTGCAGGAAGTATCTGCGTTTTCGGGCTGGGACTTCTCATTATCAGTTCTCTGCATTGCCCTTTGGCTTATCTACTGCGCCCAGAGTGTTCACAAAGGTTCTGGCTCCAGTGATAGCTTTCTTCAGGTTGAAAGGAATACAGATCTATCCTTATTTGGACGATTGCCTGATTCTGGCCAAAGGAAGGGACGAGCTTCATCATCTGCAATATGTGATAGCAGTGCTAAGATGCCTGGGGTATTCTGTGAACGAAATAAAGTCCAGTCTAGTACCCTCTCAGGACATGTGCTTTCTGGGTGTGAGACTGAATACAGCGTCCCAGATGGCCTTTTTGACCCCGGACAAACAAAAGAATCTTTCCCTTTACTTCCATCATTTGTCTCATCAGTCCAGCTGACTGCAAGGACAGTCCTTCAAGCCTTAGGGTTCATGGCATCTTGTATTCTGGTGCTTCCCAATGCCAAACTGCATATGAGGAAGCTACAATGGTATCTCAAAAATGTATGGACACAGCACTGCCAAGATATGGACACTGTCATTCAGATAATACCTTGCATTCAAAAGGAATTTTTGTGGTGGGCTCAGGAATGTCACCTAAACAAGGGACTCTCTGGGACCCGGCCAGAGGCGAGTCAGATTCTAACGACAGATGCCTCAGACAAAGCTTGGGGAGCTCATCTAAATGGAAAGTGGATACAAGACACGTGGCCTGCCAGACTACAACATCTACATGTCAACTTGAAGGAGATGTTAGCAGTCCAATTTGCATTAATAGCTTTCAAGGATTTACTTCTTCCAGGGCAGGTGTTGGTTCTAACAGACAACACAACTGTCATGTGGTACATCAACAAGCAAGGGGGAACACATTCTTATCCTCTATGCAGACAAGCAATGATTTTGTGGGAGACTGCTCTCAGGCTACAGCTCAATCTTCAGGCAAGGTTTCTGCCGGGAGCACAGAACTCCTTAGATGTGTTGAGCAGACGAATTATGGATCCCCACGAGTGGAAATTGGATCCTCATGTATTTCAGAAATTGACAGTGTCATGGGGAACTCCAGACATAGATCTGTTCGCTTCTCCACTAAACTACCAGCTGCCAAAGTTTTGCACAAAAAGGTTTCATCCCACAGCTTGGAAAGTGGATGCTCTTTCTTTCAATTGTAGCAATCTTCATGTGTATGCCTTTTCACCTCTGCCTCTCCTCCCAAAGGTACTCCTAAAGGTCAGACAGGACAAGCCAAAGATGATTCTTATAGCTCCAGATTGGCCTCGACAGCACTGGTACCCATTACTGAGAAGTCTGGTTCGGGAGCCTCCATGGCCTTTACCTTCGATTCCACACCTGCTGTCTCAAGAGAACAGTCATTTACTCAATGTCAAACTTCACTCTCTTCACCTAACAGCCTGGCATATTCTGTTTTAAACCCTGGAGGGTCTCAGCTTCCGCAGCAAGTTTTGAATGTTATTTTGGAGGCCAGAAGGCCTAGTACAAGGAAAGTATACGCAGATAAATGGAAGAGATTTTTATTTTGGAGTGCAGCAAAGGAGTTTGATGTTGCTAAGCCTAATTTAAGTGTGGCTCTTCAATATCTTGCTGAGTTACTGGACAAAGGTTTGTCCTTCTCTTCTATTAAGATTCATGCTGCAGCAATTTCTGCTCACTATGACTGTGACCCACCATTGTTTTCTCATCTTTTGTTTAAGCAATTCCTTAGAGGGGCAAAGAATATGACCCCCACGTAGAGCTCCTACTCCTGCTTGGGATCTCAATTTTGTGTTGGAGAAACTCACTCTACAACCTTTTGAGCCTGCAGCTACTGCCGAGTTGAAATATTTATCATGGAAGACTGCTTTTTTGTTGGCCATTACCTCTGCGAGAAGGGTTTCTGAATTACAGGCCCTTATGGCAGTTGAGCCTTTCTTGATTTTCCATAAGGATAGGGTATCTTTACGTACTAATCCTTCCTTTATGCCTAAAGTGGTTTCTAGTGTGGCTTTAAACCAAACTATTCATTTGCCTACTTTTTATGCAAACCCCCAAAATAAAGGGGAAAAGATTTTGCACACCTTGGATATACACAGGCAGTTGCGATATTATTTGAGCAGAACTAAAGAGTTCAGGCAGTCTCAGCAGTTGTTTGTTTCTTTTGCTTTGGTTCTCAGGGCAAGCCTGTGTCAAAACAAACTATTTCTAAGTTGATTGGGTTTTGTATTGCTTTCTGTTATTCCCATCATGGTAAGGAGATTCCAGCTGGGATTAGGCCTCATTCCACTAGAGCTACTGCCACTTCTACAGCTTTTTTAAGGGGGGTGGCAACTAAAGATATTTTGGAGGCAGCTACTTGGAGTTCAGTGCATACTTTCTCTAAGCATTACCACCTTCCACTTTACTCTAAATCTAGGGCTGGGTTTGCCACTGCTATTTTACAGGGCATTTTGGCAGCTCCTACTTCTTTATAGTTTTGCCATCCTCCGTTACCTCTGTTTTGGGATTCTACCCAAGTGTAAGGACTGCAGCAATGTGAGATGAAGAACATAGTACAGTTTTGTACCTACCATAAATGTAGATGTTCGAAGATCCACATTGCTGCAGTCCAATTTACCCTCCCTCCTTCCCCTCTGTTGTTAGAGGCGGTTGTGTGGTTTGGGTTGTAAATATTGTGGATATTGTATATATTGTTCATATGATTAGTGCAAGGGTGGTTGGTTGTTTTTTGCTGTCTTTTGGTTTTGACCTTTCTGTTTAGGGTCTTCTGACATCTGGGGCAAGAAAAGACTGAGGATATGACGTCGGTCATGCGCATTTGTACCCTGACGTCCTGATGTCAGTCTTAAGCGCCTTGACCGACGTCAACCTAATACTTTGATATTCGGGCCGACCGAGGACAGCGGACTACCCAAGTGTAAGGACTGCAGCAATGTGGATCTTCGAACATCTACATTTATGGTAGGTACAAAACTGTACTTTCTCTTCCCCTTCTACTCCTGTAAGCAGAATCCCAGAAGTTCCACCCAGTCTCAGGGAACAAGCAATCGTAGAGGTCCAAAAATTGCTAGAAAAAGTCATCCAGCCAGTCGCAGCAGACCAAGTCTGATTCGGAACTTACTCTATTCTTTTTGGTACCAAAGAAAATGGGGGACTGGAGACCTATCTTGGACCTCAACAGACTCCACCAATTTGTAAAGAAAGAGAAGTTCCGAATGGTCACGCTTCAGTCCATTCTTCACTTCCTAGGGAAAGGCAATTGGATGTGCTCCATAGATCTCAAGGACGCCTAGTATCACATAAAAATGAACAGACGCTCCAGGGGTCACCTGCGTTTTTGGCTGGGAGCTAATCATTACTAGTTTCGAGCCCTGCCCTTTGGTCTCACTACAGCCCCCAGAGTGTTCAAATGCATAGCAGTGGTCACGGCTCACCTGAGGCGTCTTGGATTCCAGGTGTTTCCATACCTAGACTGGCTCCTCACTGCTACCACCAGGCATCAATTGACTCTGGCAACACAATATACTCTTGACACTCTGCCATCAATTAGGCAGTACAGTCAACTTCGAAAAGTCTGCCTTATTGCCATCGCAGCATACCGTTTTTATAGTATCAGAGTTAGATACCTCAACCATCACTCTACGTCCTTCCAATCGAAAATGTCCCATCGCCAACACGTCATCTTACTGGCGCAAAGAACAAAGCTACAGCAGCAGAGGTCTTGAAGGTACTAGGTTTGATGGCAGCAGCAGTCCTGGCTGTACCACTCACAGGGATGCATATGCGAATCCTTCAATGGCTTCTCTTCGCTCAGTGGTCCTACCAAAAGCTACCGATGCACTACATGATTCTCATCACAGATTTTTGCAAGAGACCTTCAGTGGTGGTTGACGTCTCTTCATGTTACAATCTGAAGACGCTTTGTCCCCCCCATAGCCACTGTGACCACTGATGCTTCCCTGATTGGGGGGTGGCATTTTCAGGGAAAGACTGCCCAAGGCACATGGACGGATCAAGAGTCATATCTGCATATCAGTGTTCTGGAGTTGAGAGCGGTACGTCTGGCGTTGCAGTACTTTCAGGACTCTCTTCCTCTAGGGACAATTGCAGTTCAGACTGACAACATGTCAGTGGTCTGGTACTTGAACAAACAAGGTGAAACCAAATCTTACCCCCTTTGTCGAGAAGCACTCAGGGTATGGAAATGGGCTGTGTCGTCCCACCGTTTTCTGATAGCAACGAACATCCCGGGGAAATCCAATGCGATAGCGGACAAGCTAAGCAGGGCAATACTGTTGCCTCACGAGTGGTCTCTCAACCAACGAGTTGCGGTTCTGATTTTCTGCAAATGGCGCCAGCCTTGCTGCGACCTCTTTGCCAGTCCCATCAATACCAAATGCAGAAGCTACTTTGCCCCAATACTACCTCCGGGACATTCCCAGAGAGACTCACTCGTACACGATTGGCCTCCGGGTCTGCTGTATGCATTCCCATCTATTCCATTGATACCCAAAGTTTTACAGAAAACAAAGTCGCTGGGAAGGACAGTTATTCTCATAGGTCCCTACTGGCCTCGACAGATTTGGTTCCCCTTCCTTCACCATCTACTGGAGGATCCATGGATCCTGAACCCAGTTCCGGACCTTCTGACACACCCGTCAAGGGGACCTCCACCCTTCACTGCAGTCCATGCAACTGACTGCTTGGCTAATCCACTTCTAATGCCAGGCTTCATTCGCTCTCAGATGATACAAGACAAATCCTTTTGTCTTCTCACAAGCCATCCACCAGGAAACTATACTACAGTAAGTGGAACAGGTTCTCAATTTGGGCTAATATACCAAAAATCGACCCTTTCCGAGTTCCCTATCGTCCATTTTAGAATTTTTCACACAGATTTTTAAAGGAGGAGCAGCAGCTGCCACAGTTAGTCTAGTTAGCCGCCGTATCAAATTTCCACCTTGGGTTCGATGGGTTGAAAGTTGAGCCATAAGTTATCCAAGGCTTTTCTTAAGGTTGCCTTTCACATGAGACTTCCTGTCAAAATTCCTTATTCTCCCTGGAATTTGAATTTTATGCCATCTCAAATCCCCCCCCCCCCCCCCCTTTCGAACCAGCATCTTGTGATCTCAAATATTTGTCCTGGAAGACTATTTCTGGTAGCCATTACTTCTGCCCGCAGTGTCAGAACTCCAAGCATTATCTGTTAGGCCTCCTTACATGATTTTCCATGCTGATTAGAATATCTCTCAGAACAAACACCTCCTTTTTGCCTAAAGTCTGTTCTGAATCCAATATCAATCAGGTCATTGGGCTGCCAATCTTTTTTCCCAACCACTCTAACAAATTGGAATACATGCTGCACAAACTTGATGTACACAGCTCAGATTTTATCTTGACAGAACTAAGGATATTAGAAAATCAGATCAACTTTTTGTATCCTTTTCAGAGGCCAGAAAAGGTAATCCAGTGGCTAAAACAACTTTATCTAAATGGTTATCAGATTGTATATCCTTTGTTTATGCAAATGCAAGCATGCCATTGACATACAAACCTAAGGCTCATTCTACCAGAGCAGTTTCTACGTCTTCTGCCTTTGAAGCTAAATTGCCCCTTGACAGTAATTGTGCTGCAGCCACTTGGTCTAAGCCTCATACCTTTATCACACATTACAAAGTAGATAAGGCTTTCAGGGACAGGTCTTCCTTTGGTTCCACGGTACTGAAAAACGTACTTCCATGAGCCATTCAAGATTGAGGGTGCTAGGGACGCTACCCATCAGTGAGAATAAACTGCGAGATTTAACAACTTCACATAAAGTTCTGTACTTACCATAACGTTCCATGCGAGTTCTTCATCTCGCCTTTATTCTCACATCCCTCCCTCCTTCACCCTCCTGGCTGACATTTGACCTGGAGGCTTGTACCATCTTGGTTATTCAATACTACTTCTTCCCCTTCGGGAAGTGCTTCCTTGTAGAAATAAATAAAAAGGTATATATACTCGCAGCAAACAAGATTTGAGATCATTCCAGCAATGCATTGTGGAATAGGGGGCTTGGTTTCGAGCTACTGGCAAACCGTGAGCTTTGCTATCGCCGTGTCAGAGCTGAGGATCGGCTCCGAACCCATCACTGAGAATAAAGGCGAGATAAACCACTCACATGGAACGTTATGGTAAGTACATAACTTCTTTTTTTGTAACTCTTATTTACATTATGGGAGCAATCGCCCTACTGCTCAAAAAAAAAAAAATGTAGTTAAAGGACAGGAAGTGAGGGTTGCAAGAATGACGTCCCATTATGACTATTTACAAGGTGAGCTAAGTAAACTACAGCGTATGTTTGAAGCGAGGGTACCCTAAACAGTTTGAGGAAATTTCGGAGGTACAACACAAGTGGGTTATTGATTATCTTCCTTTATTAGGGGTAGGACTACAAAACCACAGTATGGAAAAGAGTAAGGAAAATGACAAATATAAAAAGGACTTGTGTACTTGAATAAAATTTCACAACTAAGGAATTAAGGGGCATCGTCAACAAGAACTGGACAATTTTCAAAACCAACCAAGAAATCTATAAGACGTTGTGAGAGGGTCCTAGATTTGTCAATTAAGACAGGGCACAATATCAGTCTTCTTGAATGCAAGATAGAACCCAGAATGGTGAATAGCAGAGGTACTATACCATGTGGAATGTGTAAACAATGTTTATATATACACAGAGCAATCTGTAGTCTTACACAATAAGTTGAAAAATAAGGTAGCATTTGTAAATGGGAATTGTTTGACCAAAGGTGTTATGTATGTAGCTCTGTGCAATTCATGTACAGCATTCTATTTAGGAAAAATAGGGCGGGCACTTAAAAGTAGGATGTATGAGCACATCAATGATATTAAAAACAAAACAAACAAGTGCACTATACAAACACTCTTATGTGCATCCTTTACAAAATTTTCATTTGGAATTGTGGAACAAGTGAAATTAAATCCAAAGAGGGGGGAGACTGGAGAAATGCACTAAAGAAAAAAGAAACAATGGCAATTTAGAACAGCAGCAATGTTCCCCCCAGGTCTAAATGAAAGTACTTCCATTGTCCCGGTTTTGCAGGAAAGAATAAATCAGAAATAAATATTACTCTCAAAATTAGTGATGATTTTTTAATGTTTTTTTCAATAGAACATGTTTTCGGTGATGAATTGGTTATAGTTTTTGTGTGGACTATGTCTATAATATGTTTTTGAGTCAGTGAGTAGTGTAGTGAGAGTTGATTTACTAATTGTTTTATGTCTGTGGTTTGTCAATGAACTCTAATGTAGTATGTGTTTTGTAATGTATTCTGATGAAGGCTACACTGTGCATAGCCGAAAGCGCTTAAACTTGTACAGAAAATCAACCCATTTTGGACTATAGCCTGGATATTTTTGTTTTATAAGTTTTATTTTCTTTTGGGTGTTTTTAGACTTAAGTTCCTGAGAGGAGTCAACAATTTAAGACCCCCAAGGAGAGCTCTTCACTCCTGCCTGTGACTAACTTTGTATTAAGCTTACACTTCGCTACAGCAGAGTAATTCCTCTTTTGGAAAACATCCTTCTTGCTAGCCATCACTTCAGCAAGAAGTGTCTGAGTTACAGGCCCTTACGCCTGTGGAACCCTTCATTATCTTCCATGTGGACAGGGTTTCCCTCAGGACTAACACATCTTTTATGCCCAAGGTGTGGTTATCCAGTGTGGCTTTAAACCAATCCATCCATTTGCCTACCTTTTTTCCTAATCCTCAGAATAAAGGGGAAAGGATCCTGCACTCCTTGGACATGCACACACAGCTCAGGTTCTACCTTGATAGGACTTAAACCTTTCAGAAAATCTGACCAGCTGCTTGTCCGCTTTGCTGCAGGGGAAGAGGGCAAGGCCATTTCGAAACCAACCATTTCTTTATGGATAGCACACTGCATCCATTTCTGCTACAAACGCCATGGAAAACCTACCCCACAGGGATTAGGCCTCATTCCACTAGGGCTACCTCAACCTCTACAGCTTTTCTAGGGTGAGTCCCTGCCAGGGACATCCTGGAGTTGTGTACACCTTCACCAAACATCGTCACTTGCCTATCTTTTTCAAATCCAGAGCTGGATCTGCCACAGCAGTCTTAAAAGGCCTGCTAAGCCAACCCTACTACTTCTTGACTTGCCTCCACCCTTCAGCTTTGGGAATCAACCCATGTGTGATTGCAACAGTGAAACACGAACATAGTCTAGTTGGGTACACTTTCTATAAATGTAGATGTTCGAATGTATTCACTGTTGCAGTCCTGTTTACCCTCCCTCCCAGCCCCCTGTCTTTCTGTACTTTCTACCTATCCTCTTTTTGGCAATATCTTATGGAAATGGTATTTACTTTTTACTGGAGGTGTTCCACACCATTGTATTGCTTCCTATTGTGTGGGCTTCTGACATCTGGGGCTAGAAAAACTGATGTAATGGTGTCTGCTGCATGTTTTATACCCCTGACGTCATGGATGAGGCGACAGCATCTGCAGAAATCCCAAGACTCTAGTATTTGGGCCAACTGAGGGCTATCTGCAGGCAGATAACCCAAGTGTGATGACTGCAACTGTGAATACACTGTAACATCTACAATTATTATTATTAGTGTACACAACTATGTATGTTCGTGTTTCACTGTTGCATTCATTACACTAGGGTTATCCTGCTGGCAGGCTACCTGCAGTCGGCCTTAATTCAAAAGTCCTGGTCCGGCATCTGTTGCTGTCGCCTCTTCCCTGACGTCAGTGTGCCGGGGGTATAAAAGATGCAGCCGACGCCATTTTCTTCAGTCTTTCTTGCCGTGCGGTGCCCGAAGCAAAAGCAGTTTGTAAGTGCTGGTCGGCCGACTCCTGAGATTTTCGAAATTGAATTTCAGGTCCGAAGTCTTCAATAAAGCGAAGTACCCCGTTGGGGAAACTTTTTTCTTGCTCCAGGCCGATGTCAGAAAAAGTTAATTGTATTTCTTGTGGAAAGCAAATATCTCATAAGGATTTTCATTCTTACTGTATTCCTTGCCTAGGCCCTGACCACGACGTTGCTAGTTGTTGTTTTTGTGCTAGATTTAACCAACGCACAATAAAGCGTCTGTATGATTTTGCTTTTCATTACTTTGGCCGAAGGTTTAACTATGTAATGCCATTGGAACAACTGACTAGAATTCATAAAAAGCGCAAGGATAAAGAAAAGGACAGGCATCCGAGGTCCAAAATGACGAAGCCTCTTCTAGGCCAGTTGCCGGTGCTCATTGAGCTGCTTTCACAGCCCCTGACTCCCTCTACCTCAGAGCCACAGGCCACCTCCGACTCCCACGTGGAGACTAGGCCTCTGGATACCCAAGGTATTGGCCCTTTGGAAATTAATCCCTCAGATGGGCCCGTAGCTGCTGAGCAGGCATCTGCTTCTAAGGGTGTTTTCAGACCTGCCCAACTTTATATAAAGCCTACTTCAGCATCCAAGGCAGTCTAAAGCAGTTTTAAAGACCAGGAAACAAGTACAGCATTTTCCAGGACAGACTTCTATGCTTAAGAAACAGATGCTCAAAATGGCTGAAGACCTAATTACTTAGATCAGGGGTTCCCATCCCCCTCCTGATGAGGCCTAGGTAAGATACTGAATGATTTCTCTGATCAGATTTCCATTTCCTCTGATTCCTCTTTAGAACAGGGATATTGTATTCCTCCCTATGACGATTCTGATGCTGAAGATTCCATTCCTTCAGCTTCTCTTCCTGAGAATTACTCATTTGGGGAAACCCTGCATACCATGAGGGAACATTTTCCACTGGGAGAGCCAAGATTATTCGGATTCTAAGAAAAGGCTTAGAGACTTTCTTTTACTTCCTCAGCACAGACTTCTTGCAATTTCTCCTGTTCTAGACATAGTGGATGATGTATTTTCAGAGTCCGGCCTGTCTCCAGACTCTCTACCTCCTGCAGCTGTTAAGCTGGACAAGATAATACAGGGTTCCAGATTCCCATAAATTTCTATATAAAAACCCTGCTGCGGACCCAGAAACCATCTCTCAGGGTCCCAAACGGGTCAAGGCTGCTACTGCTAAAAAACCCGTCCCCTCAGATTCTAGGGCTCTGGACCGATGGGGGAAAAAGGTCTACACTTCGGCTACCTTGGCTGTAAGGGCTTTAAATTGACAGTTTCATATGCTCAAATATCAGCAATACTTAATGTCTTTGTTAAAACAAAAAATGTTGACAAATTTTGAATGTTCTGAAAACAAAGATTTGCAGGATTTATTGCATGCAGCTGAACAAGTGGGAAAACATACTTTGCAATGTGGTTATGATTCACTGGAGGCCTCGTGCAGGGCTGCTGTTACAGGTTCTGTTAGAAGGCATGCTTAGTTAAATGAACCGACTCTGCCTGATCATGTTAAAGCAAAATTATTGGATGCTCCATTACAGCATAATATTTTGTTTGGTGTTAAGGCAGAAGTGGTGTTGAAAATGGAGGATAAAGCTAAATCTATGCAGACAGTAAAGGATTTCTTACAGGTACAGCCACCCAGATTTAGCAGGAACTGGCCTTCTAAGAATTGGTCCTTTCCAGTGTCAGACAGGCCACAGAGGCAGATTCAGACGCTCTAGAGGCAGGCAACAGCCCCAGGGCTCACACATGCCCAAACAATGGGATGCTTCTACCTCCAAAAACGGAGAAGACCCAATCACAGCCTTATAGGAAACGGTCCCAATGACTTCCCTCTGCCAGTGCCAAGCACTTATCTTTTGGCAGCTCCCTTAGGGGGAAAGCTAGCACTTTTTTCACAAAATTGGCACAGGATCACCCAGGACAAATGGGCATTAAATATAGTCTCTCAGGGCTACAGGTTCCACTTTCACACCCTTCCAAAGGCAAAAGCTATGCCAGACCTGCCACACAGTCAATGGGCAGAGGCACAAAAACAAGTTTAATCTCTCATGGACATGAGGGCTATTCAGCCATTTCCACAACAAGAGCAGGGACAAGGATTTTGCTCAAGACTTTTCTTAGTACCAAGAAAGGACAAAGCCTGGAGACCAGTTCTGGACCTGTTTGTTCTGAATACTTTTCTGGATGGTCCTAAATTCGAAATGTTGACTCTGCAGCAGCTTCTGCCCATGCTGAACAAGAAGGCTTGGCATGTAACTTTGGACCGCAAAGAGGCATACCTGCATGTCCCAATCAGACAATCTTGCAGAAGATACCACAAATTCATAGCTGGCTCAATGCACTACCAATTCTCTGCACTGCCCTTTGGCTTATCTACTGCGCCCAGGGTTTTCACAAAATGCCTGGCACCAGTAATTGCATTTTGCAGACAGAGGAATTAAAATATTTCCCTACTTGGACGACTGCCTTATTCAAGCGGAGACCAAAGACATTCTACTAAAGCATCTGGCGTTTGTAAAAAGATTATTAATTTGTCTAGGGTACACAGTAAATGAAAATAAATCAAAACTAGTACCCTCTCAAGAGATAATATTCCTGGGTGCAAGCTTAAATACAACTGCCCAGATGGCTTATCTCACATCAGACAAACAAAAGCAACTGACTTCTTACTTCGAAAACATGGCAACAAAGACCCAGCTGTCTGCAAAAAAAATTCTGCAGGCTCTGGGCTACATGGCATCCTGCATTCTACTAATTCCATATGCAAGACTGCATATGAGGAAACTACAATGGTATCTAGAAAGTGTTTGGACTCAACATTGCCACAGCCTGGAAACATTAATTACTCTAATTCCCTGCCTGCAACAGGAGTTTTGATGGTGGGCACAGGCCTGTCACCACAACAAGGGACAGCCATTCACTTTACCCACAGTCAGGCAGACACTAACAGATGCATCAGATTATGCCTGGGGGCACATATGGCAGGAAAATGTATTCAGGACACATGGCCCATAAGCCAAATGCATCTTCATATCAGTCAAAGCGATGCTAGCTGTACAGAATGCCCTGACAGCCTTCAAGGACCTACTTTATCCAGGACAACTGCTGATAGACTGACAATACTACAGTCATGTGGTACATAAACAAGCAAGTAGGCACACATTCCTACCCCCTCTGCAGACAAGCCATGACTTTGTGGAACACATTGACTTGTCAAGTACACCTGCAAGCACAATTCCTGCCAGGAAAGACAAATACTTTGGCAGACGAACTAAGCAGAAACCTCATGGATCCTCAAGTGGAAACTAGATCCACAAATCTTCAGATTGATAACGGGGAAATGGGGATGCCCAGACATGGCTCTATTTGCCTCCCCTCACAACTGCCAGCTACAGAGATTCTGCACTCGGACTTATCACGAACAAGCATGGAAAGTGGACGCTCTTTCAGTTGGAAAGCCTTACAGTATATGCCTTCCCTCCTCTGCCTCTCCTCCCCAAGGTACTCCTAAAGGTCAAACAAGAGAAGCCAAAAATTATCCTGATTGCCCCAGACTGGCCACGCCAGCACTGGTACCCAATCCTAAAGAGCTTTTTCTCAAGGCCCAGCCTGGTAATTACCTCAAATTCCTCATTTGCTGACCCAACAAAATCAGATCTACACAGCCAACTCATAACCCTAAATCTGGCTGCATGGCAGATAATGTAACCATTCAGAACACACCTCTTTCTAAAGCAGTTGTGGATGTTATTTTGGAGGCCAGGAGGCCTAGCACCAGAAAATCTTATGCAGAAAAATGTTAGAGATTCTCTGCTTGGAACCAGGCACAAGGAATTGACATGCTTGTACCAAACATTCCTCAGATTTCTCAGTATCTAACTGAGATACTGGACAAAGGCCTATCCTTCTCATCAATTAAGATCTATGCCTCTGCAATTTCTGCTCATTGCAATACGGACCCACATATTTTTTCTCATCCACTGCTAAGGCAGTATCTCAGAGGGGCCAAAAACATAAGACCTCCAAGGAGAGCTCCAATACCAGCATGGGACCTCAATTTTGTCTTGGAAAAACTCACACTGCCTCCTTTTGAGCCAGCCAATACAGCAGAGATAAAATACTTATGGAAAACAGCTCTACTCCTAGCAATAACTTCAGCAAGAAGAGTCTCGGGAGTTACAGGCACCAATGGCTGTGGAACCTTTTATTATTTTCCATCCTGACCGGGTTTCTCTAAGGACAAACCCAACATTTATGCCTAAGGTAGTGTCCAGTGTGGCTCTTAACCAAACCATACATTTGCCTACCTTTTATCCAAACCCGCAGAATAAGGGGAGAGACTTCTGCATTCTTTGGACATGCACAAGACAGCTACGCTTTTACTTGGACAAAACTAAAGATTTCAGAAAGACTGAGCAACTCTTAGTGGCATATGCTGCAGGATCGCAAGGAAAAGCAATTTTAAAGCAGACCATTTCAAAATGGATAGGCCACTGCATTCGTTTCTGCTATTCACAACATGACAAATCATTGCATAAGGGCATTAGGCTACATTCCACCAGAGCAGCAGCCTTCCTCAGAGGAGTACCAACCAAGGACATTTTGGAGGCTGCAACCTGGTCTTCAGTGCACACTTTTACCAAGCACTACCACTTAACTCTTTACTCTAAATCCAGAGCAGGCTTTGCCACTGCAATTCTGCAGGGCCTCATAGCCACTCCTAATTCTATTTAGGCCCAGCCACCCAACCTCCGCTTTGGGATTCAACCCAAGTGTAATGACCAACAGTGAAACATTATGAACATGGTACAGTTGTGTACCTACCATAAGTGTAGATGTTAGAGTGTATTCACTGTTGCAGTCCAGGTTACCCTCCCACCATCCCCCTTTCATTGCTGGGACTTATCTGTACTTCTCTATTCTATACAACCTATGTGGTGTATTAGCTTGTAGATGAAGGTTATGTGCATGCTTTTTTATGATCAGAAATTTTTAGCCTACCCTTTTGGGGGCACCTGACATCTGGGGCAAGAAAAACTGAAGAAAATGGCGTCTGCTGCATCTTTTATACCCCTGGCGCACTGACGTCAGGGAAGAGGTGACAGCAACCGATGCCGGACCAGGAGTTTGGAATTCAGGGCGACTGCAGGTAGCCTGCCAGCAGGATAATCCTCGTGTAATGACTGCAACAGTGAATACACTCTAGCATCTACATTTATGGTAGGTACATAACTGTACTTTTCCTTTGACTTCACCGACAGCTTCTCTATCTCTCTGGACTCCGCCCTCCGATCAGGAAGGGACTCTGAGCTGCAGTGTCAGTGCTGACATTCAGGGAGAGATTTCGACGCCAAGATTCCCAGAGCGCTCTCGTCCCTTAGGGGCCTTGGCACTAGACTGCTTTGGGCTGGAGGTGCTAGGAGTCGAGGTTCCTTTGTCTTTCTCTGTTCTGGAGAGATCCTGTGCTCCAGTGGCAGTTTTGGCCATCAGTGTATTTGAAAGACTTTTGGATCTATTCAAACAGAAGACACTTTTTCTCTGTTTGGTTCCACCCAATCCCCAACTGGTTCTTGCAATTCTGTTTGTTTCCCCCTCACCCTGCCAGATGGGGACTGTTGGCAGCATAGACTTGTGGATTTCTTGGTAAGTCAGCTCCCTGATTTTGAATTTTCTGTTTCTCCAGCAGAATTCGTTCACAAGAAACCGATGTGCAAGTGAAAGTGCATAGACTCTTACCCAGAGTCTGTCATGCAGGATACACATGTGGATGAAGTTGTTCTAGGCTTTGCTCAGAGGACATCAACTTTGGAGATGTTCTTGAACTTATGAAGCAGAGAAGGGGATGGTCCACAGGAGGCTCTCTAGACAAATCTATTTCTAGAAACCTTTGGTTCATGCTCAACTTCATCTTGTGTGGTCCCATCCATTGATCCACTGGCTGATCTTGTAGCACCACACACTTGGAAGGACTCTGTGGTGGAGGCCATTCCCAAAAAAAGATAGAATTTTACAAGCTCCCAAGGACAGGAAGCATTGGAGTAAAGGTTCTGCGGTGGGTGCAGTGGTTGTAGCAGCAGCCACAAAGGAGACTGTCTGAGGAGAGATGTTTATCATGTTTCACTGTTGCAGTCATCACTGTAGGGTTCTTCCTGCTGGCAGGCAGCCCTCGGTCGGCCAGAATCTCAGTCTGGGTCCAGCGTTGGCTGTTCAGTCATGCTCCCTGACGTCAAGAGCACCAGGAGTACAAAGCTGCCAGCCGACGCCATGTTCTACAGTCTGTCTTGCCGTGCGGTGGAAGCAGTTCGCAAGTGCCGGTCGGCTGACTCCTGATATTTTTCGTGCTTCATTCCGAAGACTTTCTTCTTCTCAAAGCTAAGTACCCCGTTGGGGAAACTTTTTTCTTGCTCCAGTCCGATGTCAGAAAAAGTTAATTGTATTTCTTGTGGGAAGCAAATACCTCATAAGGATTTCCACGCTTACTGTATTCCTTGTTTAGGCCCTGACAACGACGTAGCTAGTTGTCGGTTTTGTGCTAGATTTAATCAACATACTATAAAGCGGAGATGTGATTTTGCTTTTCACTACTTTGGCAGGCGATTTAATTACAATATGTCGTCTGACACGCTTCCGACTACCGGAGTTCACAAACGATGCAAGGATAAGGACAGGCCTCCGAGGTCCAAATCAGACCGTTTACAAGCAGAGCCAGCTGCAGGTTCAGCAGTCAGTAAGGCACTTTCACAGCCCCTGTCGTCTGCCATTACAGAACCGCTTGCAGAAACGGACTCCCACGAGGAGCCAACTGGGCCTTTGACTACTCCAGGTGCAGGACCTTCGGACAATGCTCCCTCGGATGGGTCCGGTGCCGCTGTGCAGGTACCAGCTTCCAAGGGGGGTTTCAGGCCTACACAGCTTCAGATAAAGACAAAGGCGAAGACTCCTAAATCAAAGACTCAAGGCCAGGCCTCCTCCTGATCTGGGACCCAAATCTCAAAAACAAATGCTCAAAATGGTGGATGACTGACTGTGATTGATTAGGGGTTCACATCCCCCTCCAGACAAAAGGCCAAGACAAGAATTGGATTATGAATCCTCTGATCAGGCATCTATTTCTTCAGTGTCTTCCTCTGAACAGGAATGCACTTTCCCTCCTTATGAGGGTTCTGATGCTGAGGAATCCATTCCTTCAGCTTCTCCACCTGAGGATTTCTCTTTTGGGGAAACTTTACATGACATGAGGGAACATTTTCACTGGGAAGAACAGGAGTACTCTGAAGCTAAGGGAAGGCTTAGGGATTTCCTCCTTCCCCAACACAGACCCCTGGCTATTCCTCCCATTTTGGATATTGCGGATGATGTCTTTTCTGAGGCTAATTTTACTCCTGACTCCTTTCCTCCAGCCCCTGCAAAGCCTGACAGATATTACAGGGTCCCTGACTCCCACCAGTTTCTTTATAAAAATCCTACTGCTGATCCAGAAACCATTTCTCAGGGTCCTAAGGGTGTTAAGGCCACCTCTGCTAAGAACCTTATTCCGTCAGATAAGGATTCTAGAGCTTTGGAGAGATGGGGCAAAAAAGTATACACTTCTGCAACTTTATCCATTAGGGCTTTAAATTGTTGATTTCATGTGCTAAAATATCAGCAATTTCTTCTGTCTGTTATGAAACAAAAGCTAGGTACCATTTCTGTATGTGCAGATAAAAAGGAATTACACGATTTGATGCATGCTACTGAGTAGGTGGGGAAGCATGGCTTACACTGGTTTTGATGCCTTGGAGGCTTCATGCAGGGCGGCTGCCACTGGCACAGTCATTAGAAGGCATGCTTGGTTAAAGGAACAAAACTTGCCTGATCAAGTGAAATCAAAGTTACTGGATGCTCCTGTTCAGCATATTTTGTTTGGGTCTAAGGCTGAAGAGGTGATTAAGAAAATGGAGGATAAGGCAAAATCCATGCGAACGGTTAAGGATTTCTTACAAGTTCAGCCCCCAAGATTTAGCAGAAATTGGCCAACTAAAAATTAGTCCTTTCCCAGCTCGGACAGGCCTCAGAGGGGTAGATATAGGCACACCAGAGGGAGGACCCAAGCACAGACCTCTTACAAACCTAGACAGTGGAGTGCTTCCACCCCCAGGGGGTGGAGAGGACAGACTTCAATCTTGTAGGAAACGCTCAGACTCCCCCTGCATGGCTCCAGGAACCTCTCTCATGGAAGCCCCTCTAGGAGGAAAACTCGCTCTTTGTCACCAAAATTGGACTTGCATAATCCAAGACAAGTGGGTTCTGGATGTAGTTTCAAGAGGTTACAAATTCCACTTTCATTCCTTGCCAAGACCAAACTGATGGCCAGACCTACCAAAACACCAATGGGCAGAGGCATTAAACTAGGTGGGATCCCTCATGGCTATGAGGGCCATAGAACTGGTTCCACAATCAGAGACTGGGCAAGGCTTTTACTCTAGGCTCTTTCTAGTTCCCAGAAAACAAAATTCCTGGAGACCCATCCTGGATCTGTCGGTCTTAAATACTTTCCTGGAAATACCAAAGTTCAAGATACTTACTCTGCAGCAGCTCCTGCCAGTGTTGAGCAAAAATGCATGGATGGTGACATTGGATTTAAAGGAGGCTTACCTACACATCCCTATCAGACAGGAGTGCAGAAAATACCTCAGGTTCAAGGCCGGCTCGAAACATTACCAATTCTCTGCGCTGCCCTTTGGCTTGTCTACTGCACCCAGGGTCTTCAAGTGCCTGGCACCAATAGTAGCTTACTGCAGACTCAAGGGAATTCAAATTTACACTTATCTGGAGGGCTGCCGTATTCAAGCAGACAGCAAGGATGTCTTACTACAGCACCTGGAATTTGTTCAAAATCTACTCAAGTACCTAGGATTCACTGTGAACATAGTCAAATTTGACACCCACACAACAGATCACTTTTCTGGGTGCTCTTCTAAACACAACAACCCAGATGGCATTCCTGACATCCAAAAAACAACTTCAGCTGGCTTCAACTTTCAAAACCCTGGCGTTAATGTATCAGCTAACTGCAAGGAAATTCCTGCAGGCTTTGGGTTACATGGCCTCCTGCATCCCTCTCATACCATATGCAAGACTGCATATGAGAAAAATACAATGGTACCTAAAAAGCGTATGGTCCCAGCATTGTCGTAGTCTAGACACACTGATTGCTGTCTTGCCTTGCCTGCAAAAGGAATTCCATTGGTGGACCATGGCATGTCTTCAAAACAAAGGGAAAGCCTTCAGTCTGCCCCCAGCCAACCAAGTGTTAACCACGGACGCCTCGGATTACGCATGGGGATCCCACTTGCAGGGGAAAGGCCTGCAAGGTTTTTGGACAGAGGATCAGAAGAGCCTTCATATCAATTTAAGAGATGTTAGCTGTACAGAATGCTCTCTTGGCTTTCAGGGATCTTCTACAGCCAGGGCAACTACTGATATGGACAGACAACACCACAGTTATGTGGTACATAAACAAGCAAGGGGGTTCACACTCCTACCCCCTTTGCAGACTAGCCATGACTCTATGGAACACAGCTGTAGCTTGCAAAGTGCATCTACAAGCTCGTTTCCTGACAGGGAAACTAAATATTCTGGCAGACAGCTTGAGCAGGAACCTATCAGACCCACACGAGTGGATGCTAGACACCCAAATATTCAAGATGATTATAGAAGCCTGGGGCTGCCCAGACATCTATTTTGCATCCCCCCTCAACTATCAGTTAGATTTTTTGCACAAGGACATATCACAAACTAGCATGGAAAGTGGATGCTCTCTCATTCAGTTGGAGGAACCTCCCGGGGTATGCCTTTCCTCCTCTACCTCTTTTTCCACGGGTGTTATTAAAGATAAAGCAGGACAAACCCAAGATGATTTTACTGGCCCCAAATTGGCCTAGTCAGTTTTGGTACTCAACACTGATGAATCTATCCCAGGAGCCTCCTTGGATTCTACTTCAGATTCCAAATATTTTGTCCCAACACCAGGGCCAGGTTCTGCACTCACATCAAAACTCGCAGCCTGGCGTATTCAGGGTCTATGATTACCCTTCCCAAACAGGTCATAGATGTCATCTTAGAAGCCAGACGGCCTAGCACTCGAAAATCTTATGAAGGTAAATGGAAGAGATTTTGCACCTGGATGCATGCTCAGGATTCTGATCCTCTCATTCCTAAATATTCCATTGATTTTACATTACCTGACAGACATGTTATATAAGGGTTTATCCTTTTCCTCCATAAAAATACATGCCTCCGCTATCTCTGCACATTACAATACAGATCCTCCAATCTTTTCGCATCCACTTATGAAACAATATCTCGGAGGAGCAAAGAATTTAAGGCCCCCTAGGACACCACCCATACCTGCCTGGGACCTCAACTATGTTCTGGAAAAAATTACTCTGCCTCCTTTTGAGCCTGCTGCCACATCTGATATTAAGTATTTATCATGGAAGACAGTTATCCTACTGGCTTTGACTTCAGCCAGGAGAGTCTCGGAGTTACAAGCACTCATGGCTGTAGAACTTTATATTATTTTTCATCAAGACAGGGTGTCTTTAAGGACTAATCCTACTTTCATGCCTAAAGTGGTTTCTAAAGTGGCTTTAAACCAAACTATTCATCTGCCTACTTTTTTCACTAATCCACAAAATAAGGGGGAGAGGATCTTACATTCCTTGGACGTGCACAGGCAGCTTCGTTTTTACCTGGACAGAACCAAGGATATCAGGAAAACGGAACTGTTTCTTTCTTATGCAGCAAATTCCCAAGGCAAAGATATTTCTAAACAGACCATTTCTAAATGGATTGCTCATGGAATCAGATTTTGTTACTCTCATCATGGAAAGCAAATCCCAGGAAAAATTAGGACTCGCTCTACCAGAGCTGCTGCTACTTCAGCTGCCTTTCTCAGGGGAGTACCTACCAAAGATATTTTGGAAGCTGCAACTTGGAGTTCAGTGCATACTTTCTCTAAGCACTATAATCTCCCTCTTTATTCTAAGTCTAGGGCAGACTTTGCTGCTGCAGTCTTGCAGGGCCTTCTAGCCGCCCCTTCTACTCTATAACCACCACCCTTTATCTCAGCTTTGGGATTCAACCCTACAGTGATGACTGCAACAGTGAAACACGATTAACATAGTACAGTTGTGTACACTTACCATAAATGTAGATGTTCGAGTGTCTTCACTGTTGCAGTCTGGGTTACCCACCCTCCTGTCCCCTCTTACACTTTTTAGTGTTTCCTACTTCACCCTTCTGAGCTGTATTTGCTACAGGGTATGGGGTTTGTTGTATGTTACATTTTTGTTTTACTATTAGCCTTCACTTTTAGGCACCTGACATCTGGGGCAAGAAAAACTGGAGAACATGGCGTCTGCTGGCAGTTCTGTACTCCTGGCGCTCTGACGTCAGGGAGCATGACTGAACAGCCGACGCCTGACCCAGACTTCGGGATTCTGGCCGACCGAGGGCTGCCTGCTGGCAGGAAGAACCCTACAGTGATGACTACAACAGTGAAGACACTCTAACATCTACATTTATGGTAAGTGTACACAACTGTACTTTCTCTGTCCATCCCCCTAACAGGGAATCTAGGGTTGTGGATAGATTTGGGAAATGGACATACTAGTCAGCGACCTCTATACTCTGATCACTGAACTGTCTTGCTTAGGTTTTCAGATTTCAGAGGGGCTTGACTAAAATAATTTCCAAGTCTTTTTTTCTGGAGTTTTGCCTGTGTATCTCCAGAAGACTTGGTGCTCCTGCTTTCAAACGTGCAGTCCGCTTCTAACTTGGCCATTTGTTTTATTTCCTGTGCAGCAGATGGCTCAGCCAGAGTGGCAGGCACAGGTCTTAGTCAGATGACGTGCTTGGATTGTTTGTGATTTTGCTGAAGGTTTACGATGTCTTTCATAAATGCTCCTTACGTCTGCTCCACACTTTTTGGGCTCAAGATTAGATACCTTGACCAGGAGTCAACAGGATGTTGACACTGCAGTAGGTAATTTTTTTTCTGCCCCCTCAAAAATCCTATTCCAAGAACCAGAGGGCAGAGAAATGTGGTTTTGCAAGTCACAAGTTCTTACCAGGATTATTCTGGCAGTTGACCCCCACATATAACGGACGTTGCTCAAGAGGCAGACTGTATAATCAGGTGATGTTCTTCATCTCACATTGCTGCAGTCCTTACACTTGGGTAGTCCGCTGTCCTCGGTCGGCCCGAATATCAAAGTATAAGGCTGATGTCAGTCAGGGCGCATTTGACTGACATCAGGACGTCCAGGTACAAATGCGCATGACCGACGTCATATCCTCAGTCTTTTTTGCCGCATGGTCCGATGCAGAAGCAGCATTGCAAGTGCCGGTTGGCGTTCTGAGATTTTTCGATTTAGAAGTTTCAGACCGAGTTCAAAGTTGGCTAAGTACCCCGTTGGGGAATATTTTAGTTTTTTCTTGCCTCAGTCATTTACCGGATGCCAGAAAGTCAATAATTGCATTTCTTGTGGGAAACAGATACCGCATAGAGATTATCATACTTTGTGTATTCCTTGCTTAGGGCCTGAGCACGACGTTGTTGGCTGTCGCTCTTGTGCTAGATTTAACAAACGCACTATAAAGAGAAGGTTGGATTGTGCAAGGTTAGTCTTTGGGAAGCGGTGCAACTATAAAATGCCGTCGGATGCTCCGACGCCCGCTTCTTTGAAGAAGCGCAAGGACAAGGCAGTTAAGCCTAGGCTAGAAGAACCGTCTGTACCGGACGCCGGTTCTTTAGAGGTGTCGGTGGAGCCGGTGGCTCCACCGGAGGTTTCTTTGTGTTCCCAGGGTGAGACCTTATTATTGCAAGATGTGGCCTCTCAGGAGACAAGTCAGGCTGAGGGGGCTTCTCAGGTTGCTATACTCCCCTCCCTTCCTAAGGTGGCTAGGCCCTCTCCTTCTGTTTCAAAGGTTTCTCCCAGGGGCAGGCCAGGTTTAGCTTCAGTTGGTGTTACCCCTAGCTCTTCAGGTACTGTGCCCAAGAAGCATATGCTTAAAATGGCAGAAGATTTGATTACTTTGATTAGGGGTTCTATGCCCCCTCCTGATAAGAGACCTAGGGTGGAACCTGAGCTGGG
The DNA here is from genome assembly GCF_019279795.1 of Protopterus annectens. NCBI lineage: Eukaryota > Metazoa > Chordata > Ceratodontiformes > Protopteridae > Protopterus > Protopterus annectens. The sequence goes on from NC_056747.1 coordinate 330,680,060, forward strand.
GGGTTTTGAGCAGGCTTCAGATGTTTCAGAGTCTTCGGCTGAAGACTTGCAGGAGTACTCTCCTTATTCTGATGTGGATGATTCTACTCCTTCTGCTACTCCTCCTGAGGATTTTTCTTTTTCAGAAACTCTTCATTCCATGAGGGAGCATTTTAAGTGGGAAGGTCAGGACTTCTCTGATTCCAGGAAAAGGCTTAGGGAATTTCTGTTTTTACCCCAGCATAGGCCTTTGGCTATACCTCCTGTTTTGGATGTAGTGGAAGATGTTTTTACAGAGGCTTCTCTTAATCCTGATTCTTTGCCTCCTGCTCCTGTTAAGCCGAATAGGTATTACAGGGTGCCTGAAGCTCATAAGTATCTTTTTAAGAGTCCTAGGGCAGACCCAGAAACTGTTAGCCAGGGGCCTAAAGGTGTTAAGGCTTCTGTTGTTAAAAATCCGGTTCCTGCAGACAAGGAGGCTAGGGCCTTGGATAGATGGGGAAAGAAAGTCTATACTTCTTCCACTCTTGCTATGAGGGCTCTGAATTGCCAGTTTCACATGTTAAAATACCAAAACTATCTCCTTTCACAATTGAAGTCTAAGGTTGATGTTCTGGCAGTAGGTATTGATTGTAAAGAGTTGCAAGATTTAGTGCATGTTTCTGAACAAGTGGGTAAGCATTCTTTGCAATGTGGTTTTGATGCTGTACAGGCCTCGTCTAGGGTGGCTGCCACTGGGTCAGTTCTTCGCAGGCACGCCTGGCTGAGGGATCAGAATTTGTCTGAACATGTTAAAACAAGCATTTTAGATGCTCCTTTACAATCTGACGTGTTGTTTGGTCCTCCTGTTGAGACAGTTTTAAAGAAAATGGAAGACAAGGCTAAGTCTATGCAGACTGTTAAAGATTTTTTGCAGGTCCAGCCTCCAAAGTTTAGTAGAAATTGGCCTACTAAAGGGTGGACGTATCCTTCTTATGATTCCCAGTCTAGGGGTAGATCTAGACGTGGTAAGGGCAGAGCTCAGGGCTCTTTTAGGCCTAGAACAGGGAGTTCTCCTGCACAGGCTTCGGGTGTGGGCAGGGGTCAGTCCTTTCGTAAGCAGACCCAATGACCTACCTTTTCAGCTGCCAGAGCCTGCTCGTCTGGCGGCACCTTTGGGAGGAAGGTTGGCACTTTTCAAAGAAAATTGGAGTTTAATTACCCAGGACAGATGGGTATTGGATATCATACACCGAGGCTACAGGTTTTATTTCCATACCTTGCCTCCTTTCAAAGGCATGCCAGACGTTCCTCCTCAACAAAGAATAGAGGCTCACAAACAGGTTTCTCTGTTGCTCCAACTAGGGGCCATACAGCCGGTCCCTCTGCCAGAAGTGGGCCTAGGATTTTATTCTCGCCTGTTCCTAGTACCAAAGAAGGGGAACATGTGGAGACCAATTTTGGATTTATCTATCCTCAACACTTATCTGGACATTCCCAAGTTCAAAATGTTGACGTTGCAGCAGCTTTTACCTCTGCTGGGCAAAGATCATTGGATGGTAACTTTGGATCTCAAGGAGGCTTACCTTCATGTTCCTATCAGACTAAGTTGCAGAAAGTATCTGCTTCGAGCTGGGACTTCTCACTATCAGTTCTCTGCATTGCCCTTTGGCTTATCTACTGCCCAGAGTGTTCACGAAAGTTCTGGCTCCAGTGATAGCTTTCTTCAGACTAAAAGGAATACAGATCTATCCTTATTTGGACGACTGCCTAATTCTGGCTCAAGGAAGGGAAGAGCTTCTTCATCATTTGGAATATGTGATAGCAGTGCTAAGATGCCTAGGGTATTCTGTGAACGAAATAAAGTCCAGTCTAGTACCCTCTCAAGACATGTGCTTTCTGGGTGTGAGACTGAATACAGCATCCCAGATGGCCTTTTTAACCCCGGACAAACAAAAGCGTCTATCCCTTTACTTCCATCAACTATCTCATCAGTCCGGGCTGACTGCAAGGACAGTCCTTCAAGCCTTAGGGTTCATGGCATCTTGTATTCTGGTGCTTCCCAATGCCAAACTGCATATGAGGAAGCTACAATGGTATCTCAAAAATGTATGGACACAGCACTGCCAGGATCTGGACACTGTCATTCAAATAATACCTTGCATTCAAAAGGAATTTTTGTGGTGGGCTCAGGAATGTCACCTAAACAAGGGACTCTCTGTGACCCGGCCAGAGGCGAGTCAGATTTTAACGACAGATGCCTCAGACAAAGCTTGGGGAGCTCATCTAAATGGAAAGTGGATACAAAACAAGTGGCCTGTCAAGACTACAACATCTACATATCAACATGAAGGAGATGTTAGCAGTCCAGTTTGCATTAATAGCTTTCAAGGAATTACTTCTTCCAGGGCAGGTGTTGATTCTAACAGACAACACAACTGTCATGTGGTACATCAACAAGCAAGGGGGAACACATTCTTATCCTCTATGCAGGCAAGCAATGATTTTGTGGGAGACTGCTCTCAGTTTACAGCTCAATCTTCAGGCAAGGTTTCTGCCAGGAGCACAGAACTTCTTAGCAGATGTGTTGAGCAGATTTAATTATGGATCCCCACGGTGGAAATTGGATCCTCATGTATTTCAGAAATTGACAGTGTCATGGGGAACTCCAGACATAGATCTGTTCGCTTCTCCACTAAACCATCAGCTGCCAAGGTTTTGCACAAAAAGTTGCATCACACAGCTTGGAGAGTGGATGCTCTTTCTTTCAATTGGAGCAATCTCCATGTGTATGCCTTTCCACCTCTGCCTCTCCTCCCAAAGGTACTTCTAAAGGTCAGACAGGACAAGCCAAGGATGATTTTAATAGCTCCGGATTGGCCTCGACAGCACTGGTACCCATTACTGAGAAGTCTGGTACGGAAGCCTCCATGGCCTTTGCCTTCGATTCCACACCTGTTGTCGCAGGAGGACAGCCATTTGCTAAATGTCAAGCTTCACTCTCTGCACCTAACAGCCTGGCATATTCTGTTTTGAACCATAGTGGGCCTCCACTTCCTCAGCAAGTTTTGAATGTTATTTTGGAAGCTAGAAGGCCTAGTACAAGGAAAGTGTATGCAGACAAATGGAAGAGATTTCTATTTTGGAGTGCAGCAAAAGATTTTGATGTTTCCGAGCCTAATTTGTGTGTGGCTCTTCAATATCTTACTGAGTTACTAGACAAAGGTTTGTCTTTCTCTTCTATTAAAGTTCATGCTGCAGCAATTTCAGCTCACTATGCTTGCGACCCACCATTGTTTTCTCATCCTTTGTTCAAGCAATTTCTTAGAGGGGCAAAGAATATAAGACCCCCACGAAGAGCTCCTACTCCTGCTTGGGATCTCAATTTTGTGTTGGAGAAACTCACTCTACAACCTTTTGAGCCTGCAGCTACTGCTGAGTTGAAATATTTATCATGGAAGACTGCTTTTTTGTTGGCCATTACCTCTGCAAGAAGGGTTTCTGAATTACAGGCCCTTATGGCGGTTGAGCCTTTCTTGATTTTCCATAAGGATAGGGTATCATTACGTACTAATCCTTCCTTTATGCCTAAGGTGGTTTCTAGTGTGGCTTTAAACCAAACTATTCATTTGCCTACTTTTTATGCAAATCCCCAAAATAAAGGGGAAAAGTTTTTGCACACTTTAGATGTTCACAGGCAGTTGCGTTATTTGGACAGAACTAAAGGGTTCAGGCAGTCTCAGCAGTTGTTTGTTTCTTTTGCTTTGAGTTCTCAGGGCAAGCCTGTGTCAAAACAAACTATTTCTAAGTGGATTGGGTTTTGCATTGCTTTCTGTTATTCCCATCATGGCAAGGAGATTCCAGCTGGGATTAGGCCTCATTCCACTAGGGCTACTGCCACTTCAACAGCTTTTTTGAGGGGAGTGGCAGCCAAGGATATTTTGGAGGCAGCTACTTGGAGTTCTGTGCATACTTTCTCTAGGCATTATCCCCTGCCACTTTACTCTAAGTCCAGGGCTGGTTTTGCCACTGCTGTTTTGCAGGGCATTTTGGCAGCTCCTGCTTCCTTGTAGTTAGCCATCCTCCCTTACCTCTGCTTTGGGATTCTACCCAAGTGTAAGGACTGCAGCAATGTGAGATGAAGAACATAGTACAGTTTTGTACCTACCATAAATGTAGATGTTCGAAGATCCACATTGCTGCAGTCCAATTTACCCTCCCTCCTTCCCCTCTGTAGTTAGAGGTGGTTGTGTGGGTTGGGTTGTACATATTTTGTATATTGTATATATTGTACATATAGTTAGTGCAAGGGTGGTTGGTTGGTTGTTTGCTGTCTTTTGGTTTTGACCTTTATTTTTAGGGTCTTCTGACATCTGGGGCAAGAAAAGACTGAGGATATGACGTCGGTCATGCGCATTTGTACCCTGACGTCCTGATGTCAGTCAAATGCGCCCTGACTGACGTCAGCCTTATACTTTGATATTCGGGCCGACAGAGGACAGCGGACTACCCAAGTGTAAGGACTGCAGCAATGTGGATCTTCGAACATCTACATTTATGGTAGGTACAAAACTGTACTTTCTGCAGTCCCTTAACAGATGCGTTCTGAGTGTCCCTGAAGGTTTGTCTTAACTGCTGCAGTTTGGAAGCAGTCATGGGACTGTTATTTCTGCACCCTCAAGCCTGACTAGAATTAAGAAACAAGTTGATGCAAAAAATAATTTCTAGAAGCTATTCCATTCCCTTTTCTTGTAAAGGTTCCTGACTTTCTACCCAATCAGTAGGAACCAGGAGACTGGAGATTTTACAAGCTGCTAGAAAGAGTATAGTCCAAGTGGTCCGCAAAGACCAAATGGCCTTAGATCAGTTTTGGATCTGTCATCCCAACCAGTTGTCGTTCTTTTCCTATGTTGCAGGATTCTTGGTGTGGGATTTCCTGCCTTCAGGTGACTCGTACATGAGCTCCTTTACAAAAGCTTCAACTTGGTTGTTGCAGCTACGTGGGATGTCGCACGTAGGCCCATAAACCAGGGGCGTTAAGTATGACGTCTGCACGCACAATCCTCAACTTTTCAGCCACAGACTACTTCGCATTGTACGATCCCTCTTCAGACGTCTGGTCTACTTTGGATAAGTAACCCTTTGGGTTTTTGCCTTTCTAATTTATTTACCAGTCTTTTACGTTACTTAGGCTTGGTTGTTGTAGCGTTCTGCTGATGTCAGGGGAAAAAGGAAAGTGCCAATGTGGGTGCCAAATTCCCCATAAGGAAGCCCATGATAAATTCGTTTTCTGCTTAGGCCGAGAACACTATCATAACGCCTGCCCTTTTTGTAAATCTTTTGTGCATAAGACCTTGCATAGTAGTCTGGCAGCTTTAAACCTTTACTTAGAAAACCAGTGCCTCAAACGGCTGGCTCTCAGGATGGATCCCGCTTTGGAGGCTGCCCAAGAACCTCTGCATAAGGCCAAGATGCCTAGGTCTTCATCGCCTGCAGCTTTGCACCAGGACGCCCCCAAACTACAATTGTAGGAGTTTAGTGCCTGGCGGATCTGTCTGTGCCCTCGACCTCCCTCGTGGAGGCCGATGCACAACTGACCGGCACGTCCATGGAGCTTTCTCAGACATCGACCCCTGTCAATGCCAAGGGGGAACCCGACTTGGTTCCTTTGACTGGGGTCCAGACCTACAGCCGCTGCCAAACCCAGCTCTAGACAGACTACAACCATAAAGAAGCAGAAAACAAAACACATATTACTCCTGCTTCTGATGGCCCTCCAGACTTGGAGGCCTTCACCTCTTCTCTTATGCAGGCATTTATGGCCCTTAGGCCTTCTGCCTCACCCCCAACTATGTTGCCTCTGCTAAGCCCTAGGCCTCCCTCTGCGTCTTCCATTCCCATGTCTTCCCTTTTTGAGGAAGAACATGAATCCACCTACTCTTCCTCGAATTAATCCATCTCTCATGCATCCCAGCCTGCTTCTCCCAGGGAGTATTATTCTCCTAATGAGGATTCTGTGGAAGGGGATTCTCCACCTGACGACATTACATTTGGTGAAACTATCACCAAAATGAGACTATTTCAAATGGGATACTTCTCAAATGACAGAAAGCCAAAAAAGATACTTTGAACAGCTGCAAGTGGAGTCCCCCTCCCATACAGCTGTGTACCCTCTGTTCTTCCTGCATACCTGGATGCCTTTACTGCAGCCTCTAGAACACCTGACTCACAGCCTCCTGCACCCAAGTACCCTGACCACTTCTGCAAGGTGCCAGGGAATAAAAAATCCTCGTAAAGCCACCCTTAGCAGACCAAGCAGTGATTGCCACTGCCCCTGATAAACAGTTTAGGTTGTTACCTTCTGCCTCCCTATTGCCCACGGTTAAAGATGGTAAATCCATGGATAGGATGGGCAAGAAGGTGTACACTTCCTGCACTTTGACCGTCAGAGCCATTAACTATCAAACACATGTCCAAGTATGCAAAAACATACAAAATCAAGCAGTTTTGTCCAACAACACACCAACAGTCAGATTCCACCAACGCTCTTTATTCAACGATCTGGTACCTCGGCCATTCGCCTTCAAAGGATCACATTACAGCTTTCAAAATGAACTCATTTTATATTATAACTAATTAGTTAATTGATCAATTAATACAATTGAGTTTCAAAATTTAAAGTGATCTTTGCATCAAAATAAATAGTAACATTTACTTATTTTAGTTTATATAAACTGTTTTCAACCAACTTATACACTTTCAATAAGCCATCAAGCACATATAAAATTAATTTGTATAAATGTATGAAAAATTTTATATCAAAATATAATTGCATACAAAACACAATAATTATTCCCCTATATAATTTACTATCAATCAAATCATATCCACATTAATAAATATAAATTATTTTCAAATGTGTATGTTTATTATTCCCAAATTACTAAAAAATGAATAGCAATATGTGCAATATGTGCAAAAAAATGCTCTTCTAAATTATAATTAAAGGCCCAGCTCCTGATTGAGACCAAATGGTTTCAAAGTTTTATATTTCAGTATCATCCTTGTTTCCAATTCCAAGAGTTTACCTACTGTATCATCTCCCTTACAAATAAAAGGTTTTCCCAATATACTAAATCTCAAACTATCACTGCAACCATCATGAATATCCATAAAATGCTTAGCAACAGGACTTAATACATTAAGGTTTCTTATATCCTTAAGATGTTCTAAGATTCTAGTTTTGATCATTCTTTTAGTTTGTCCTATGTACCAAATGTCCTTACATGAACAACGTACTATATATACTACACTAGTGGACTTGCAATTAAAAAAATGTTTTGAAATATGATGTATATTATTAATAATGTCAATATTATTAGCTCTACTACATATACTGCATGAACCACAAGCAAAAGTACCCACCCTCACTGGGATAGATCTAACATGCTGTACAAGATTGTTATTCAAAATTTCTCTCAAATTCTTTCCCCTTCTAAATGAAAAATTCACTTGATTGGGGAACAACTCACCAATGTTATCTTCACAAATTAAGTACCAAAATTTTCTAACTAATGAGACTAATATATTAGAGAAAGGAGAAAATTTAGTTATAAAAAACACTTTCTCAACATCATTCTTTGCACTATTTTCCCTTTTATTGGGATATATTATGATGTTCTCCCTTCTATCAACTAATCTTGTATTGTTAATCACACTTTCCCTACATTTTAATAGTTGATTATATTCATATCCTCTTTCCAATAGTCTCATAAGTACTATATGTAGTTCTTCGTCTATATCCTCCTTATCACTGGTATGATCCCGAATTTTTTTGAATTCCCCATATGGTAGGGCCTTTATTAGATGCTGAGGATGCATACTAGTAGCATGCAAGAACATATTTACTGAAGTTTCCTTCCTAAATGGTTTAAATTCAATTTTATTTTCCTTCTCAAACAAAACTAGATCTAAAAAATTAATCTTATTCCTATTGATCTCATATGAAAATTGTAAATTATGTTCATTTTTGAGTACTTCAAAAAAATCCATAAATTCACATATATCTCCCTTACAAATAAAAATCAAATCATCTATAAACGTTTATACAAGATTACTTTATTCTTGAAAAATTTTGTAGAATAAATATATTTTTTCTCAAAGTAATCCATATAGATGATGGCATATGATGGTGCATATGCTGCACCCATTGCAGTGCATTTTACTTGCAGGTAATGTGTTGTTGAAGCAACAATAACTGAGTTAAACAAAACTCCAATAAGGTAATGAGAAAATTAGTTCTAGGTCCCTCACCCATCATATTTTGTATGGATTCCATGTCCAAGTATGCCCTGGACTTGGTATCCCAAGCCACATCTATACTGTCTTTAATTCCTGACATTCCCATTAAAACTGATTATCTCCAAATTGTCCTTAGCACTACAAGTGGCTAGACACTCCATAAGATGCCGCTACAATGCTGCAGAAGCTTCTGCTCGCTTTGCAGCATCAGCATCTGTCTTTGGGAGATATTCCTGGCTTAGACTACAGAATCTGCTAGAGGACTTAAAGTCCAAAATCTTGGATGCCCCCCTGGGTCAAAACTTTATCTTTGGAAAGCAATCTGCATACCTATTGAAGAATCTGCAAGAAAAAAGCAAAGAATTACAGGATATTAAACATCTCCTGGTATTCCCTATACCCAAATTTTATAGAAACTACCCGTCTAAGACTACCATTGTTGGGTATAACCCGCATCCTGCTTCCTCCCCCTTCAGACGCAGAAGAGGAACTAGAAGATATTCTTCATCCAGGCCCCCACTGGCCCACCGCCTCAGCCTAGACAACCCTTTCAGGACAGGGGAGGTTCTGGTAATGCGTGACTGCCTTGCCCATCTCAGCTCGCCTTACCCACCTTCTCCCCTTCTGGCAAAAAAATCACCACAGACCAGTGGGTATTAACCATTATTCAAAAAGGATACTTTCTATCCTGGAATCATATTCCCCTTTGGCAGGGCATTCCATTACCCCCAAAAAACCAATGCAATTGCCTTCCACAAATTGTCAGACCTGTAACAAGGCAGCACAATAGAGCCGGTTTCCACAGGACAAGAAAGAAAGGAATTCTACTCCAGTCTGTTCCTGATCCCTCGAAAGGAAGGGCCCTGGAGACTCATTTTGGATCACTCCTTCCTAAACCTTTACCTGCAGGTATCCCCCTTTCAAACTTCCCACTCTTACCCCTCATACCCTCAAATGCTTTCATGGTCACCTTGGACCTAAAAGATGCTTACCTGCACATTCCCATCAGGGCCTCACACAGACATGTCCTACGTTTCTCTGGCCCATACTCGCACTTCCAATTTACGTCCTTGCCCTTTGGTTTATCCACTGCCCCAAGAGTGTTTGCCAAGTGCCTAGCTCCAGCCATTGCCTTCTGCAGGATCCAAGGAATCCAGATTTACCCATATCCGGATGACATCCTTATCCTAGCACAGTCTGAAGATTCCCTCTTAAGATGTCTGCACTTCACTATGTCCCTTATACACAAAGTCTAGGGTTCACCCCCAACCTGAAGAAGTCCTCCCTGAACCCAGAAAAGGACAAGATATTCCTAGGTTGCATAATCAATACGAAACGAATGAAAGCCTTTCTTCCACAGGACAGTCAGGTTTTATCTCGTAACTTCCCACTTCCAGGAAGTCTTGCTCTCTGACAGTTACTGCAAGGCAATTCCTTCGACTCCTGGGATTGATGGCAGCAACCATTCCCATGATACCATTGGCCAGAATGCATATGCGAAAACTGCAGTGGTACTTCAAAAATATCTGGTCACAGCACCAGAGTAAGTTATCCCCCTTTCCTTTTTAAAAAAGGAAATCATTTAGTGGATCCAACAAGTACAACTAAACCTGGGGCTTCCACTGCAGCCCTTTCAACCCACACAAATTTTGCATACAGATCCCTCGGACTCAGGTTGGGGAGCCACCTTGCACTCTAGTCCAAGCCCAGTGGCAACCTCCCATGAGAACCAAACAAATCGGTGTAAAGGATGACTGCAGTTTTTAGCTCTACAGACCTTCCTACCCCTACTGCTACCAGGTCCTCTTCTGATAGTGGCGGACAAATACCACTGTAATGTGGTGCATCAAGAAACAAGGTACCAAGGCATACTAATTGTGCAGGCTAGCCCTACTGATTTTGGGACCTAGTATCCAAGCACAACCTATCCCTGCAGGCCACCTACATCCCTTCCCAGGACAAGCAAGCAAGCAGACCTCCTGAGCAGAGCATCCTCTCCACAACACGAATGGATGCTGGACAGGACGGTCTTCCTTGACAGTCCATCAGTGGGGCACTCCACAAATAGACATGTTTGCCTTCCCCCAGAACAGACAGCTGCAGACAGTCTGCACAAAGACTTGCTCCCCCCAAGCCTGGATAGTTAGATGCCTTCAGTTTCACTTGGGAGGCGAAGTTCCTTTACGCCCCCCCCCCCCCTCTGATTCAGAAAGCCCTTCTGAAAATCAGGAAGGACAAACCAAATATCTTGCTAGTGACTACCTACTGGCCAAGGTAGCACCAGTTCCCCCTTTTACACAATTTAGCCAAGGGGAATCACTGCAAGTTACACCACAAGCTGGACCTTCTGACACTAGACAAAGGAACTCTCCTACACCCACGCCTGAAAATGCTATCCCTGACTCTGTGGGTGATTAAATTACTAACCCCTTTCAGACTCCACTATTCAGAGGATGTGCTATCAGTCCTGAGGGAGGCCAGGAAGCCCACTACTAGAAAGTCGTACCTTACTAAATGGGAAGGATTTACTCTGGTGTCTGGGTTAGGAAAGGGACCCTTATGAGGCTGCCACCCCTCCCCCCAGTCCTTTCATATGTGTCAACTTAAAAAGGGTGGACTTTCTTTTCATCAGTGAAAGTGCACCTCCCTGCATTATCAGCCTGCTTTAGAGCCTCCTTTTGTTAGCCAGGCTACATGTGAAACTTTTCCTTTAAAGGGGTCTTGCACATCAGACCACTTAAGAAGCCTATCCCTCCTCCATGGGACCTGAACTTCATCCTGGAAAACTCCCCCAGCTCCCCTTCAAACTGGCTGATATAGCCAATCTACTGTTTTGTACTTGGAAAACAGTACTGTTAGTGGCTATTACCTCTGCCAGAAGGGTTTCAGAGCTACAAACCTTAATGGCATGCTCACCTTACACCATTTTACATAGGGACAGGGTCATAGTGAGGACTAACCCCTCCTTCATGCCCAAGGTAGTCTGACTTGTCTCTAAATCAGTCCCGTCACCTACCCAATTTTTTCCCCTCTCCCCACTAACCAAGGATAGAGGATACTCCACTCCCTAGATGTCCACAGGCATCTGAGGTTGTACTTCGCCAAGACTGAAGACATTAGGAAATCCAAACAACTTTCTATATTTCCACCCCAGGGCATTGGGCAAGGCAGTCACCAAACAGACCATTGCATCATGGATTAGCAAGGCAATCTGTTTCTGCTACTCACCCCATGGAAACCCCTCACCAGTTGGGGTTATGGCACACACCACAAGAGCAGTGGCCACGTCCAAGGCTTTCCGAAAAGACATGGACACAGCTTCCATTATGGAAGCAGCTACATGGTCCACTATCCACGCTTTCACCAAACATTGCAAATTGGACCAAATCTCCAAAGAACGTGCAGGATTTGCCAAGGCAATCCTACAAGGCTTTGAGGAATTGTCTTCTGCATCTGCCACCCTTTCATCAAATTAAACTGTTACTCTCCCATGCCACGAATACTGCAACATAGGAATAGAAGGACATAGAATTGTGTAGAATCTTACCATAACCATAGATGTCCTTCTCTTCCATGTTGCAATATTCCTTCCCACCCACCATCCCCCTCACAGACTCTACCAGTTTAACTGACCCCTGATGCCTCTCTCCATTACAGAAGACCCAGAGTACATGTCACCTTTGGCAGCCTATCCTGTTGGGCCATCTACTTTGCCTTCTTAGCTTCATGTTCCAAGGATTGTGCATGCAGACGTCATACTTGAGGTCCCCTGGTTTTTGGCCCTACGTGTGGCGTCCCACGCAGCTGCAACAGCCAAGCTGAAGCTTTTGTATAGGAGCTGACGTACGAGTTGCGTGAAGGCAGGAAGTCCCACACCAAAAATACTGCAACATGGAAGAGAAGGATATCTATGGTTATGGTAAGATTTTACACAACTATTATTTTGTACAACAGACAAAATTCTGTATAGTCGCAGTTCACTCTATATTGCCTCTTCTGAGGAAGGACGTTGATGCTTTTTCGATCTCCAGGATGCTTACTATCTCATGAAGTTTGAGAAGCAGTCCAGGAAATGTCTCCATTTCCAGCTTGGAGCTAATCACTTCCATTTGGTCTCACTTCAGCCCCCAGGGTGTTCACCAGGGTAATGGCAGTGGTGGTGGGGCACTTGTGCATGTTTGGGATCTAAGTTCTTCCTTACCCAACTGCTACATCTAGGCATCTGTTCCTTCTCCCCGAATGCCTACTGGATCTAGGCATATCGGTGAATTTTCAGAAGTGTCTGTTACTTCCAACACAACTGAGTTTGATGCCACCTCAGTACCACTCTTCAAATTGTCAGTCTTCCACAACACAGTTTGTACCCTTTGTCAAATGGCACCACAGGTGTTGCATCATTCCCACCCCCCTGCAGTTTATATTGTGTCTGCTAGGTTTCAAAGCCTCTTTGATATTGATTCCCATGGCTCATTACCACATGTGATTTCTTTTGTGCTCTCTTGCAGTTTGGTGATACCAGGTTTCACCCTGTGCATGCCAGAATTCATCTTACAAGAATTTGCAGACAACACATCATGTGATGCATTACCTCCCCCTTCAATAATACAAGGGTGACCCTTTCATCCAATAACACCAACAGCAGTAGTGACTGCAGATACTTCCCTTTTAGGTTGAGGGGCATTTTGAAGGGAGAATGATCCAAGGTACATGTTAAGACTTGGAGACCAGTCTTTACATAGATGTCTTGGAGATGAGAGCTGTACTCCTTGCATTGCAGGTTTTCCAAGATGCCCTTGCCAGGGGTGTGATTTCTATACATTAAGGCAATATGGCTGTAGTGTGGTACATCAGCAAAGGAGGAGGAGCCCATTCTTTCTCCCTGTATTTGGCAGTGAGAGATATTTTGACACTGTTCTTATAGCAGTGCATATTCCAAGGTGTTCCACTCTTCTAGCAGATAAGTTGAACATGACTGTTCTAGCTCCTCACCAGTGGTTTCTAGCTCCTCACCAGTGGTCCCTAATTCTAATAGTGGCAGTGCTAATTTTCAGCTGCTGGGGCCAACCTTGATGTGATCTATATTACCTCCTACTTGAGGTAGTGCAGTTGCTTTGCCCTGATCCCTCCACCGGCTCAATCACTAAGGGATGCTGTAGTCCACAGTTGCCCCCCACGTTCCAGTATGACTTTCCCCATTACCCCTAAATGAACAAATTCATTCGGAAAGCCAGACATTGGAGGGCCAGAGTAATCCTTATTGCCTCCTTTTGGCCCCAACAAACAGTTCTTTCTGTGTCTTCCACTAGTACATTTGTTATGGATGCTGGGTCAATATCCAGACCATCTTTACCTGTCTGGACTAACTTCACTGAATCAGACTAGCATGAAACTAACCCCTTTTTCACCAATTTTGACTATACCCAGAAATGCTAGGCTTCCCAGTAATGATAACCTTCCAGAAACCTACTACAAAGATCTGTAACAGTAAATGGAAAAAGTTTTCATGTTGGGCGATGGACAAAGGGCTTGGACACTTTCACTGCTCCCATTCCATCGGTTTTGGAATTTTTAGTTTAACTTTCACCAAGGATCTAGCTATTCTACCGTCAGAGTTCATATGGCAGCAATTTTAGACCTTTTATACTGGACAAAATGATGCTTCTGTGGCTTCCTAAAATTTTTAAAGCTTTTCTTGGAGAAACGTTTTTGCAACTCACTGCAATCCCAGAAAATATGTTCCCAAAGGAAGAATTCTGTAGTGTCTACATAGGGTATAAACATATCTGTTTTAACATTTCCAAGCAAAAATCCTAAATCTTCTAGACTTCGTGCATATTTGAAATCTATATGCTTGTCCTCCCATTCATTTTTTTTGAAATTATGTATCCAGTCTCTCTCCCCAATCTTACTTGGATCGCTTGTCTGTGTGCTTAAAGGATTTTCGAGTGGAAACAGTCTACCCTGCTTGGGCTACTTTTGAATACTTAGTAATTCTGTATAATGTTTAAAATGATATTTTTTATTTGACTTGAGACGAGTTTGTTTGCTATTTCTGCTACCACTATCTTATTAATGTGCAATGATTAACTAGATATATATGAATCGAAAATCTTCCACACACACACACACACACACACACACACACACACACACACACACACACACACACACACACACACACACGTTTCTTGCACTGTTTTCTTCCCAATCTTTTCTAACCTCCAGTGATGTTCGTGTTTGACTGTTGCAGTCATTACACTTTAGTTATCCTGCTGGCAGGCGACCTGCAGTCTGCCCGAGTTCCAAAGTCTTGGTCCGGCGTCGGTTGCTGTTGCCTCTTCCCTGTCAATGCGCCAAGGGTATAAAAGATGCAACTGACGCCATTTTCTTCAGTCTTTCTTGCCGCGCGGTGCCCGAAGCAAAAGCAGTTAGCAAGTGCTGGTTGGCAGACTCCTGAGATTTTCAAAATTAAGTTTCAGAACCGAAGTCTTCAATAAAGCTAAGTACCCCGTTGGGGAAACTTTTTCTTGCTCCAGACCGATGTCAGCAAAAGTTAATAATTGTATTTCTTGTGGGAAGCAAATACCTCAAGGATTTTCACTGTTACTGTATTCCTTGTCTAGGCCCTGACCATGACGTTACTAGTTGTCGGTTTTGTGCTAGATTCAATAAACACACTATTAAACGTTGGTTTGATTTTGCTTTACATTATTTTGGACAAAGGTTTAATTGCATAATGCCGTCGGAACAGACTACCAGAATTTATAAAAAATGCAAAGACATCAGAGGTTCAAAACCGACTAAGCCTCTTCTCAGCCAGTCGCCGGTTCTCAGTGAGGCGCTTTCGCAGCCCCTGACACCTGCTACCTCAGAGCCACAGGCCGTAACAGACGGCCACTTGGAGACATCAAGGCCTGTGGATACTCAAGGTATTGGGCCTACGGAAACTATACCCTCAGATGGGTCCGGAGCTGCTGAGCAGGCATCTGCTTCTGAGGGTGTTTTCAGACCTTCACAGCTTAAAATTAAGCCCACTACAGCAGCAAAGTCAAAAACACCATTAAAGACAAGGAAAACAGTACAGCATTCTCCAGAACAGTCATCCATGCCAAAGAAACAGATGTTTAAAATGGCCGAAGACCTAATTACTTTAATAAGGGGTTCCCTTCCCCCTCCTGACAAAAGGCCTAGGCAAGACACTGATTATGATTTCTCTGACCAGGTTTCCATTTCCTCTGATTCCTCTTCTGATCAGGGATATTCTCTCCCTCCCTATGAGGACTCTGATGCAGAAGAGTCCAAACCTTCAGCCTCTCCGCCTGAGGATTATTCTTTTGGGGGAAACCCTGCACACCATGAGGGAGCATTTCCATTGGGACAGCCAGGATTATTCAGAATCCGAGAAAAGGCTCTGAGACTTCCTTTTATTGCCTCAGCACAGTCCCCTGGCTATCCCCCTTGTGCTTGATATTGTTGATGATTTTTTCTGAATCCAGTCTATCTCCTGATTCTTTACCCCCTGCACCATTCAAGCCAGACTGGTACTACAGGGTCCCTGACTCTCATAAATTTCTTTACAAAAACCCAGCTGCAGACCCAGAAACAATTTCTCAGGGTCCTAAAGGGGTTAATGCTTCCACTGCTAAAAATCCTGTCCCCTCTGATAGGGATTCCAGAGCTTTGGACAAATGGGGGAAAAAAAGTATTCACTTCTGCTACTTTTAGCTGTAAGAGCTTTAAACTGTCAGTTTCACATGCGTGAATATCAACAGTACCTCATGTCATTGTTAAAACAGAAAATGGTTTCAAATACAGAAAGTCCTGACAGTAAGGAAATGCAGGATTTATTGCATGCAGTTGAACAAGTGGGAAAGCATACTCTGCAATGTGGTTTTGATTCATTAGAGGCTTCTTGTAGAGCCGCAGTTACAGGCTCTGTTATTCGAAGGCATGCTTGGTTGAAAGAACAAAGTTTACCTGACCCATGTTACAGTAAAATTATTGGATGATCCATTACAGCATGATACTTTGTTTGGTGTTAAGGCAGAAGAGGTGTTAAAGAAAATGGAGGATAAAGCAAAGTCAATGCAGACAGTGAAAGATTTCTTACAGGTTCAACCACCTAGATTTAGCAGAAACTGGCCTTCAAAAAATTGGTCCTTTCCAGTGTCAGGCCACAAAGAGGCAGATACAGATGCCCAAGAGGCAGATCTCAGCCACAAGGCTCCTACAGACCTAAACAATGGGGTACTTCAGCCCCCAAAGGAGGGAAAGACAAATCACAGCCTTCTAGGAAACAGTCCCAATGAATTCCCTCTGCAAATACCAAGCACTTACCTTTTGACAGCACCCCTAGGGGGAAAGCTAGCACTTTTCTCAAAAAATTGGCACATGATCACCCAGGACCAATGGGTGCTGAATATTGTTTCTCAGGGTTACAGGTTCCACTTCCACACGCTTCCAAAACCAAAAGGTATGCCAGACCTGCCACAAAACCAATGGGCAGATGCACAAAAACAGATTACTGCTCTTATGGACATGGGAGCTATTCAAGTTCCACAGCAAGAACAGGGACAAGGATTTTACTCTACTTTTCTTAGTACCCAGAAAGGACAAAGCCTGGAGACCAATACTGGACCTGTCAATCCTAAATACTTTCCTGGATGTTCCAAAATTCAAAATGTTAACACTACAGTAACTTCTGCCCATGCTGGGCAAAAAGGCTTGGCTAGTTAGTTTGGACCTCAAGGAGGCATACTTGCATGTCCCAATCAGACAATCTTGCAGAAGATACCTCAGATTCATAGCAGGCTTAATGCATTACCAGTTCTCTGCACTGCCCTTTGGCTGATCTACTGCGCCCAGGGTCTTCACAAAATGCCTGGCACCAGTAATTGCATTTTGCAGACAAAAAGGAATTCAAACATATCCCTACTTGGATGACTGCCTTATTCAAGCAGAGAGCAAGGACATTCTTCTAAAGAATTTGGCATTTGTAAAAAGATTGCTAATTTGCCTAGGGTACACAGTAAACGAAAAGAAATCAAAACTAGTGCCCTCTCAAGAGATGATATTCCTGGGTGCAAGCTTAAATACAACTACCCAGATGGCTTATCTCACACCAGAGAAAGGCAACTGACTCATTACTTTCAAATGATGGCAACAAAATCCCAGCTCCCTGCAAGCAAAATTCTGCAGGCCCTGGGCTTCATGGCATCCTGCATTCTACTAATTCCATATGCAAAACTGCATATGAGGAAACTACAATGGTATCTAAAAAGTGTTGTGACTCAGCATTGTCACAGCCTGGAGACTATCCTAACTTTAATTCCCTGCCTACAACATGAGTTTCGATGGTGGTCCCAGGCCTGTCACCACAACAAGGGACAGCCTTTCACCTTACCCACAGCCAGACAGGCAGTAACAACGGACGCATTGGATTATGCCTGGGGGGCACATGGCAGGAAAATGTATTCAGGGCACGTGGCCCAAGGAACATGCATCTTCACATCAATCAAAAAGAGATGCTAGCTGTACAGAATGCCCTGACAGCTTTCAAGGACTTAATACATCCAGGGCAACTATTAATAAAGACTGACAATACCACAGTTACGTGGTACATAAGCAAGGGGGCACACATTCCTATCCCCTATGCAGACAAGCCATGACCTTAGGGAGCACAGCACTGACATATCAAGTACATCTGCAGGCACAATTCCTGCCAGGAATAAAGAATACACTGGCAGACTAAGCAGAAATCTCGTGGATCCTCACAAATGGAAGCTAAATCCACAAGTGTTCAGCATGATAAGGAAATGGGGATGCCCAGACATAGATCTTTTTGCCTCCCCTCACAATTACCAAATACAGAAATTATGCACAAGAACTCACCCTCAAGCATGGAAAGTGGATGCTCTATCAGCTGGAAAGGCCTGACAAGTCTAGGCCTTTCCACCGATGCCTCTTCTCACCAAGGTGCTACTAAGTCAGACAAGAAAGGCCAAAAAGGATCCTGATTGCACCAGACTGGCCACGCCAGCACTGGTACCCAATCCTAAAGAATTTGTCTCGAGGCTCAGCTTGGCTTCTACCTCAAATTCCTCATCTTCTGACACAGCAAAACAATCCGATTCTGCACAGTCAACTCAGAACCTTAAACCTGGCAGCATGGCAGATAATGTAGCCACTCAGACTGCACCTCTGTCTAAAGCTGTTATGGATGTCATTTTAGAAGCCAGGAGGCCCAGCACTAGGAAGTCTTTTATGCAGAAAAATGGAAGAGATTCTGTGCTAGGAATCAGGCACAAGGGCTCGAACCACTTGTTCCTAATATACCTCAGATTTTACAATACCTAATTGAGATGCTGGACAAAGGCTTATCTTTCTCATCCATTAAAATCCATGCCTCTGCCATTTCAGCTCATTACAATACGGAGCCTCCTATTTTTTTTCACATCCTCTACTACGACAGTACCTCAGAGGGGCAAAAAATATAAGACCCCCAAGGAGAGCACCAGTACCTACTTAGGACCTCAATTTTGTTTTAGAAATACTCACATTACCTCCTTTTGAACCAGCCAGCACATCTGATCTAAAATTCTTGTCATGGAAAACTGCTCTGCTCCTAGCAGTAACTTCAGCAAGAAGAGCCTCAGAGTTACAGGCATTAATGGCTGTGGAACCTTTCCTCATTTTTCATCAGGACAGGGTTTCTCTTAGGACAAACCCAACATTCATGCCAAAAGTGGTCTTCAATGTGGCCTTAAACCATTCATTTACCTACTTTTTACCCAAATCCCTAGAATAAAGGGGCACACTTTGGATATACACAGACAGCTACGATTTTACTTGGACAAAACAAAAGCTTTCAGAAAAACTGAGCAACTGTTTGTAGTATAGGCTGCAGGGTCACAAGGTAAGTCTATTACAAAGCAGACAATCTCGAAATGGATAGGACACTGCATCCGCTTCTGTTATGCACAACATGGCAAATCAGTGCCTAAGGGCATTGGGCTTCATTCTACCAGAACAGCAGCCACTTCAGCTTTCCTCAGTGGAGTACCAACCAAAGACATTTTAGAAGCTGCAACCTGGAGTTCAGTGCACACTTACCAAGCACTACCACTTGCCTCTCTACTCCAAATCCAGAGCAGGCTTTGCCACTGCAGTTCTGCAGGGCTTGTTAGCCTCTCCAAATCCAATTTAGACCCAGCCACCCAACCTCCGCTTTGGGATTCAACCCAAGTGTAATGACTGCAACAGTGAAACACGAACATAGTACAGTTGTGTACCTACCATAAATGTAGATGTTCGAGTGTATTCACTGTTTCAGTCCAGGTTACCCACCCACCATCCCCCTTTTTTTTCTTTGCTGGGACTTTTCATCTCTTTACTACCTTTGTGGTGTATTTGCTTGTAGATGAAGGAATTGTTTATAGTATTATGTGCATGTTTTTTGGCATAATATTTTTCCAGCCTTCGTAGCTGGGTGCACCTGACATCTGGGGCAAGAAAAACTGAAGAAAATGGCGTCTGTTGCATCTTTTATACCCCTGGCGCACTGACGTCAGCGAAGTGGCGACAGCAACCGACGCCGGACCAAGACTTTGGAACTCTGGTCGCTTGCCAGCAGGATAACCCAAGTGTAATGACTGCAACAGTGAATATACTCTAACCTTTTCATTTATGATAGGTACACAACTGTACATTTTGCACCATCGCTGAAGTTTGCACTGCATCTGATGATGTCCTTTTCTTTCTTCCTCAACGAATGGGTAACAGATCCAGTCCTCTGGTTCAAGTCTGCTGCATACTGTTGACTTTGGATCCAACTCTCAAGCTGCTCCTTTACCCATAATGCCCTAGTCCAACCTCAGTACTGCAGATGTCCTTTACTGCCATTGTGCTTGGATGTAGGGGCCTTCTTTCGAGTGTTTGGTATACAGTTTATATTTTCTTTCGTAAGTTCTTTAATCATCTTTAGCTTTCACCTCCTCCTTGGATCTGGATATTAGAGTAGCATAAATACTACAGTCGTATAGTACTTCCTTCTGTTATCGTAGTTGGTAACAGTTCTTTCCTACAATTTATTCTTTCTACTTGCCTTTCAAGGTAATTTTCAATTACCATTGTTGGTAATTTCTTTTTGCTGTAAATTATTAAAAAAAAATACTTTCTATTGTATTTTCTCTGTTTCCACTTGTAAACTGTCATGGCTGACAAGCCGACAGGGTTAAAAAAATGCATGTGTGAGCACACAATCCTTAACTTGATGCCCGCAAAGAGTGCGTATATTGTTTAGAGCAGCTCATTTAGACACCATCTGTAGTATTTATGCCATGTTCAACTCCAGAGTGTTAGCAGATAGACTGGGAAACTTATCTTGAAGAGTAGTTTTCCTATTGCATCAACTCCTTCAGGGGCTCAAATGCTCAGTAAAACTTCTAACTCTGGTCCTTCAGAGCATAGAAAGTGCTCACCTCCAAAGTCACCTAGGACATCTTTGAAACCGCCTAGAAAAATGTCAAAATCATTGGATCCGACGTCCTCTGACCCCGCGGTCCATTCTACGGATCCTAAAGTTTTGGATCCATTCATTGTTTCAGCCAGTCCCACAGCTCAGGTCATGGATCAGACACCTGGTACACCACACATTACAAGAGTTCGCATGCCAGAGCTCATCTTGGATCCGGTCTGTTACTCTTCACTCTTCATGCAGACTCCTAAAAAAAATTCCAGGGAGCAGTCTACCACATCCTCCAGGTCCTTCAGAAGTGTCAAAAGCAGATTTAGATGGGATGATGCGAAAGTTCCTCAGAGTTGAGATGCAGTTGGGGGAGTCATTTCAGCTCCATCCCCTATTGGATCCATGAGTCTTCCAACCACTTCTTACACAGTACTTTCTCCTCCTCCTCTGATCCCCTCCTTTGGTTTCAGAAACCCAGGATGCAACAGGTTGAGTCTGAGCTGTAGAGCATCACTTCCTCGACTCGTACAGCACCCCAAACCAGTTCTCCTATTCCTTTTGGAACAAAACAGGCCCTGGAGCTGAAGTGGTGGCATTGGAACTGTGGGACTGCTATGGACTCTGTTGTTTTTGGGTCCATCCCCTTCCTCCATGCATGGATCTGGTCTGAGTCATGATCTACCTAGACTGGAATCCTTGGCTATAGTGCTGGTGGCCTCTGCTTCTCCAGGTCAGTTTGTCTTGTCTTCGAGGTTGTGAAATGTGCTTTTTCCTCTACCTAGAGATCTGGTCTCTCATTCCTTTGATCCACTTCTATTCCATCTTCTGTTCCAAGCTCTAAGTCCATCAGGCCTATTCCACAGGGGCAGCCAGTTCCAGCTAGCTTCCAGTCGGTACCCATAGAAGAGCTCCCCCTCTCTTCTGATATCTCTCTTGAACATTCCTCAGAGGAAATCCATAGGAAGAGAACGTAGAAGAGGAGGCACATAGATTCTCCGCTGGAGTCTCTCACTGAGGATACTGATCTTGAAGGAGGGTGATACCCCCAGATCTCCATTGGATATTGTCTCCTTTTGAGAGCTATTGGAGATCCTTGGGCAGAAAGGTGGTTGGACTTTCAATAAATTTTCACAAGAGGAATCCGTTTTTGTGGAAGCTTTAGGTTCTGGCTGATCTACTTATGGGTTACAACCCCCAACCCCCGGCAGATCATCTGATTGATTTTCTCAACGGGAATAGACGGAAACTTCCATTGAGACTATATTGAGATGACCTGACTTCCTAGTGCCTCCTAAAGATAGGCTTCACTGGAGCAAAGGAGTCCCAGTATATACTATGGTGGTGGCGGCAGCCAGTAAAAAAGCTAGCAGAACGGACCTAATCTGTCCCCGACAGAGTCTAGGGCACTGGATAGATTCAGAAAGCGAGTCTCTTTGCCACAGCAACATTCACCTTGTGGTCCCTTAACTACCTGGCACATTTTACAAGAATGGAGAGAGATTTGACCAAATAACTGTCAAATTCTCTCGAGTCCATGTCTAAAAAGGATTTCAAAGGATCATCATCTCAGCTGTTCACTTTTTTTTTTGCATCCCTAATGGTTGATCTCTCTCACAGCTGAAAGCACCTCATGGGCTGCTGTTTCAGGCATTACTGTAAGGAGACCCTGGATGCTATGTGACTTTGCGGAGCATTTCAAGACCACTTTCTTCAATGCTCCCTTTGGATTTTTTCCATCTGTGAAATAAATGCTTACCTACAGTGAACAAGAAGGAAAAACCTTGTCTGTCATGGAAATAAAGTTTTCTACCCCTCAATGAATCTTTTGTAGAAATCTGAGAGGTGGTAAGATCTGGTACCTTTCCTATAGCCGCACAGGGACAACCCCTCCAGAGGCAGAGGCGACTGTTCTACTGGTAGACATCACCCCAGAGGCAGAGGAGGCCCACAGAACTCAAGGTTTCTGTGATTTCTTTCCAGACAGCCCCTTTCAGTCCTCTTGAACTGCTACCTAACTGCTCACCTCTAGAGGCAGTTTGGGAGACTGTTGTCCGTGCACCCAGATGACTGGGCTATTATAACAAAAGATTCTTGGGTGTTAAAAATAATATGCAGAGGCTACTTCATACCATTTTCCCCAACCCTACAGTCTACAAAAGTTAAGCTTCCTGGTGTTCCACCCAGTGAGAGGAAGGCAGGCAGCAGCACAAGAAATTTGAAATGTGCTGGACAAGTCATCCAAGAGGTCCCATCAGACGAAATAGGATTCAGAACTTGCACTTCTTTTTAGTGCCCAAAAGGAGAGGGCATTCATGACCAGTTTTGGATCTGAGCAAACTGAATTAGTACGTGAAAGTCAAAGTTTTGGATGGTCATGGTACAGTCCATTCTGCCATTTCTTTGCTAAGACAATTGGATGTGCTTCACAGATAGTTAGGATGTGTACTCGTACCACATCAAAATAGTCATGCCCAAATACACACTTGGCTGGGAGCCAGACACGAACAGTTCAGAGCCCTGCCATTTGGACTCCCCGCAGCCCTCAAGGTGTTCATCAAATGTATGGCAGTGGTGGCAGCTCACTTAAAACTTCATGGATTCAGTGTGTTCCCATATTTACATGACTGGCTCCTCACCACCCCCTACATGCATCTCCTCCAACGATCCAGGGACTATTTGCTCCAGATTTGTAGCAAAACTCAAATAGCAATCAATTTCGCCAAATCAAATCTGACACCAGTGCAGAGGCTGGAGTTTATTGGCAGACATCTGAAAATGGCAATGCAAAGTGCATCCTTGCCAGCTCACTACATAGAAACACGAGTAGATCTCAGGCTCATCAGATTCTTTCCCATTAATCTATTCAGCCAGTTTCATTCTTCAAGCTCTGGGTTCTGTGGTAGCAGCAGTAGTACTAATTCCTTTAGCACAATACTATATGCATGTTCTACAATGGACTGTAACTGTTCAGCGGTCTATTCTTTGACAACCCCTATCTTTTCCAGTCAAGCTTACACTTATTTTCAAATACCACATCTGTTGGTGGATGTAGTTGGATGACATTTGTCTAGGTTGACCCTTTGATGTGCCACCCCATTGGTCACCGTAACTACGTGCACCTTCCAGTTGGGGTGGGGGGGGGGGCATTACTTGGGATAGATGAACCAAGGCATGTGGTCCTTTGAAATGACCAATTCACATATCAACGTCCTGGAGATCAGTCTTGTTTAGTGTTGCAGGCATTCCAAGATGCTCTTCCTCTCGCAACTATTGCGATTCAGACCGACAGCATATCTGTAGTCTGGTACATCAACAAACAAGGGGGGAACCCGGTGTGGCAGTGGGTGACCTCCACCAACTGTTTTTTCTAGTTGCGGTGCACATTTTGGGGAAAACCAATGTACTAGCGGACAAATTTAAGCAGGTCCATTCTGATGCTTCACTAGTGGTCTCGCAAGCTGTCAATTGCGGAGGAAGTTTTCCATCATTGGGACCATCCTTGCTGCGACCTCTTTGCATCCTCCCACAGCAACAAGTGCAGAAGTTACTTTGCCCTGATAACCTCTTAGGGGGAGTCACCAAGAGTTGCTATAGTCCACATTTGCGTTCAGTCTCCTTTACGCTTATTCTCCACTTCCTTTGATTTCCCAAATTCCGAAAGTAAGCATTCCAGTTGAAGAGCTCTGTTATTCTAGCTGCCTCCTACTGGCCTCAACAGGTGTGGTGCCTCTTCCTTTGGTCTCATCTTCTTTATCCTCCCTGGACACTGGCCCCAACTCCAGATCTCACCCCTCAGGGATGAGTCATCCCAATGTCCCAGACCTCAAACTAACAGCATTTTCTCCAGGTCCAGTAATAGCTAGACAGCCCAGGCTTTCTTCCCTAGTATGTACCATTCTGTTAACCTCACAAAAAGACTCCAAGAAGGTTTACAAGAGCAAGTGGAAAAGATTTTCCTTGTGGGCATTGAGAAATAATGTTGACCCTTTTTTTGCCCTGGTTTCTGCTGTTCATAATTTCCCGGCCTCACTTTTTCAAAGGAGAAAGTTTTTCTACGATTGAACTACAATTAGCAGCTATTTAAAATTTTCGTATAGGAGATCAAAATTATTCTTTGGCCTCTTCCAAGTTATGTAAAGCTTTTCTGAAAGATCTTTCTCTTTGGACCTCTAATAAAGGATCCTTTACCTCTCTGGTATCTGACTTTAGTGCAACAAGGTCCAACTCAAAAACCCTTTGAACTTTCGGCAAACAATTTTAAATTCTGGTCATGGAAAACTGCCCTTTTAGTAGCTGCAAATAGAGTTTCTGAAGTCCAGGCTCTCTCATCAGACTCCCTACATTATTTTCCATGAAGAGAGAGAGTGACTTTGTGAACAAACGCTTCATTTTTTTTTTTAATTTAAGTTGCTTCTGAATCTAACATTAACCAATCCCTTCATTTACCGGGTTTTTTCCAAATTTTTCAAACAAAGGAGAATACATGTTACATCTCCTGGATGTGCACAGGCAATTAGTTTTATTTAGAACAAAAATTAGATCTGTTTGTATGATTAGAAAATTAGATCTGCTATTTGTATCCTTTTCATCAAATTGGATGACTTATCCACTTGCCAAAGTTACATTGGCTAATGGATAACTGATGGCATTTCCTGGATCTTTTCTCAGCAGGGCATTTCCTTAAGACAACCTAAAGCTCACACAAATGGATCCATGGCAATGTCCTCTGCCTTTTGGTCAAGAACTTATTTTGATATTTTCGCAACGCCCCATGGTCCATTGCTCATACTTTGTTACTCATTACAAATTGGATCTAATATTCAGAAGTAGAACTGCCTTTGGCTCAGCAGTTCTCCGGGATATACTCCATGAGAACCAGCCATGGTTAACATAGCTGGGGACTCTGTCCCTTTTATTGAAGAATGAAAAGGACAACATTAGATTTAAAAAATTATGTACTCAGCATAACCAGGCATCTGCGAACTTGTAGATGTTCTTTGTGTTTCACTGTTGCAGTCATCACATTTAGGTTATCTGCTTGCAGTAGCCGTAACTCGGCCTGTTTAACAAAGTCTTGGGTCCTGCTTTGGTTGCGGTCTCTTCCGTGACATCAGGTAGTCAGAAGTATAAAACATGCAGCCGACGCAGTTACATCAGTCTTTCTTGCCGTGCTGTGCCCGAAGCAGAAGCAGTTCACAAGTGCCGGTCGGCAGACTCCTGAAATTTCTTTTTCAAGTTTCAGAACCGAAGTCTTCAACTAAAGCGAAGTACCCTGTTTGGGAAACTTTTTCTTTCTCTAAACTGATGTCAGTAAAACGAAGTAATTTTGTATTTCTTGTGGAAAGAAAATACCTCAAAGATTTCCATTTGTACTGTGTTCCTTGCCTAGGCCCTGACCATGAAGTACCTCTGTCGGTTTTGTGCCTTATTTAAACAACGAACTATCAGTCTGTATATTTACGCTTCTAAATATTTTGGTACTTTGTTCACTTATCCAGATATGTCTTTGGTAAGCAATGTGACTACCGACATTCCGAAAAAATGCAAAGCTAGACAAATGCATCGTCGGCAGCTTTGGACCTAGGTGGCCTTTCTCCTAAGCCAGTTTGCCGGTACTCAGTGAGGTGCTTTCGCAGCCCCTGATACCAGCTACTTCAGATTCGCTTCTACTGAGACCCATTCGGAGTCCAGTATGCTGCGAGATGCTTCAACTGTGGAACCTGCGGATGTCTCTACCTTGGATGGGTCTGGAGCCGCTGTGCAGGCACCAGCTTCTGAGGGTGTATTCAGGCCTATTGACTTGCATATTAAACAGACGCCATCTTCTTCTTCAAGTCCTAAAACTTGAACCATGCCTAGAAAACTGACGCCCAGACCGCATGACCAGACCTCTATGCCTAAAATACAAATAAGAATGGCTGAAGACCTTATTACTTTAATCAGGGAAGCCAACCTTCCTCCTCTGAGACCTAGGACTGAGTTTGCTTATGATGATACTTCTGACCAGGATTCTGAAATTTCCGTTTCCTCTGATTAGGATTTACCGTTATCTGCCTTTGAGGATTCTGATGCTGAGGACGCTATTCCCTCTGCTTCCCCCCTAGAGGATTTCTCTCTTGGTGTAACCTTGCATACTCTTAGGGAGTCTTTTCGTTGGGAAAGTCAGGATTACTCTGATTCTAAAAAGAGGTGTAGGAATTTCTTACTCTTGCCCCAGCACAGGCCTTTAGCTATCCCTCCTGTATTGGACATTGTTGATGCCTTTTCGGAATCTAGCTTGGCCCCTGACTCTCTACCTCCTGCTCCCAGAAAACCCGATAGATATTACAGGGTTCCTGACTCAAGTTCCTTTTTAAAAATCAAATCCTACTGCGTATCCTGAGATTATTTCACAGGGACCCAAGGGTATTAAGGCTACTACTGCCAAAAATCCTACCCCTTCTGATAGACTCCAAGGCACAGGATAGATGGGGTAAGAAGGTGTACACTTCTGCAGCCTTGGCCATTAGGGCTAACTGCCAGTTTCATATGTTAAAGTATCAGCAGCATATTATTGGATTGCTTAAACAGAAAATTATGTTGATTCCTGATTGTGCTGAAAATAAGGATTTACAGGATTTAATGCATTCTGCTGAACAGGTTGGAAAACCTACTTTGCAATGTGGTTTTGATTCACTAGAGGCATCTTGCAGGGCTGCTGTCACTGGGCCTGTACTTAGAAGGCATGCTTGGCTTGAGGAGCAATCCTTGCCAGATAATGTTAAAGCTAAATTACTGGATGCTCCCTTAAATCAGGACCACCTGTTTGGCAACAAGGCAGAAGTAGTTCTTAAAAAAGGTGGAGGAAAAAGCTAAATATATGCAAACAGTTAAAGATTTCCTACAAGTACAACCTCCAAGATTTAGTAGGCATTGGCCCTCTAAGAATTGGTCCTTTCCTGCCTCTTCCAGGCTTTCTTAGTCCAAACCCAGACCCAGCAAAACACGCAGGCTTCAGTCCCAGGGTATGCACAGGACTTCCAAGCACTTCTCAACTGATTGCTCCTTTAGGAAGAAAAATTGCTCTGCAGGCAAAAAACTGGGAACTCATTACCCAAGACAAATGGGTTTTAAATAGTTTCCCAAGGATACAGATTTAACTTCCACACGTTACCAACCCTAAATCTGTTGCCAGATCTATTCCCAAATCA